>NW_016908754.1:494789-542938 GCF_001483705.2 Eufriesea mexicana | reverse complement strand
TTCCCTACAATTTCGTTCTTTATTCCTTGCTCTCTGTATCCGTGAAGCTGTTAACATCGAAACCCTTTCGTCCACTGACGTTCCTTTCGAGATCGAAACCTTTAACACCGTCTCGTAGAACCTTTGGCCTGCCTTGATGACTGCACGAAGAAACGCGTCTCTGTGCCACTTGGAAAATGCATTGTGCATTATCCGGCGACCCGGCTCGTCCTCGCGCGAAACGGAACGTGAATGGCGGCGGCCGTGGGGAAACGAAAAATTTCTATGGACCTGGCGAACGGTTCGAGTGCACTTCGAAGAGATCAAAGCGTTCGCCGTGACGTTCGCGCTGGCAGAAATAAAAGGCTCGATGCGAGATCACCGGATTCGAATGCACACGCTCGCGGAGTACAGAGTGCCGGTCACTGTGTAAAATATGATCTCGTTTCGGGGAAATTCGTTTCGCGTTGGTTGCGCGCCGCGTTTGAATTACGCGCGAAAACCTTGCACCGGCTCGGAAACGCGATTGGCTGGTTCGCGATCCCGTGCGAACTTCTAGCTCGTTCGAACGTTATATTATTGGATTCCAGTTTCTTATTTTCCACGAGTTTAATTAAAAAATCTGCATTTAAATTCGAAAATTTGAATTTCAATTTGAATTTAAAAATTCGAATTTGAATTTAAATCTGAAAACACGGATTTAGATGCAAAATATAAAAATTTCGAATTCAAGGATTCTAGTAACGGTGTTTAAAGGATTAATGAATTTTAATTTGCCCATGCATTCTATAATAATTTCTTTCGCACAGTTTTCCGAAGCGCACAGGCCCCATAGAGCCGCGAGAGCGACAGAATTTCAGTTCCAAGTGCAAAATCGGTCGGATTAAATTGATCAGTGTTCATTAGCTACGCGTACGCAGATAAATCAATATTTTCAAACTCCGCCACCGACAGGTAATGGATTTATCTGCTCGAAATCGATTAGCATATACCATGCGTTCTGGTAAAACATGGGTTTCGCTGTGCATAGCATCGCTCGGTATTATAATGTCGCGGGATATCCCGAATTTACTTAATCCGGTGGATCCCATTAACGGACAAAAATCAGGCAAAATAGCGCGAGTGCGTGCACGCGGTGGCATAACTAATAGGATCATTTATCTAATAATCGGTTATTAATTCTGCGGTTCACCGACGTCAAGTAACGACCAACCATTTTCCACGAAGAATCCTAATACCCATTGTACCGTCGAATTAAATAACCTACCCCTTTTCGAAAATGAAATCCCTACTCTTCGACGAATAAATTCGCAATATCCGGAAATCTGTTCGAACGCATTAGCGTATCTTATGTAATTTTAACCACTCTTATCGCGGATCGAACATTCGTTAATAACAACGAGATACGAGCACAACCACGATCGAAGCACTGCTGCTGCGACGGTTGAATGATTCACGGTATTTTCCCATTCTCCACCCTGATTTACGACACTTTATTTAAACGCAATGTCCAGTATCCAGAGAGTTATAAGGTTAATGCGCGTTACCAGGTCGGCAATGTTCATCTACTTCGCTTTGCAAAGCTCGTTTGTATGCTGAAGCCCTACCAGCTGCCTGTCACGAGACTCTGTAATTCGCTCTATCAATAGAGCCTCTCTGCTCGTTTCTGAATTCTCGTTCTCCCAATTTCTTACTTTTAGTCACAGCGAAGCAACGCTGGCGAATTTCGCAAAAATTCCCACGACAGCCGTGAAACGCTAGATTCGAGATAACCGGTTACGAGATTGACTGCAGGATTCAATAGAGAAACGGGGGTGCGGGCTAAGATTTATACGTATTTTTGCCGAAGAAATGGACACTTGCCAGCCGATCGACTAATTTGGATCAAGGTTTTGGAAACGATTCCCCAGCCCTCGCGTAAACTTTCATGCGCACAGACGTCGGCAAATATTTGTGACACACGTACGCGAAGACGTGTCAATATTTCCGTTCTGCGCGAACCAACACACGGCGAGCTGAGCCAGGGGGTGCTCAGCCGAGGACGGTCCAAGTGTGTCGTCGGAAGCAAGAATTCGGAACGAATATCCACCTACCCATCCGACACGGCATCGCTTGTAATACGTTAATTGAAGCTGCACGCAGCTGCCAATTACGTTTCACGTTCATTAGTCCATAGAAACGGCCGCGACGCCAGGAATGTGGAGCGGCGCGCTCTGGCCAGCCGTGAACCCCGAAACGTAGCGTGAAAAACGACATTCTCGGTGTTCTAAGCGGAATTGTATCCGACGTTATGCGGGCTGAAAGACGAATAACGAGAACACTGTTACTCGCGTGATTAACCATACTCTCCGAAATCCTCGATGTACGCGCGGCATTATTCATAGAGGAAAATTAAGGGTAGCTTCAGCTCGCAGGCAAGGGCGAGTGAATCTCGCTAACTCGATAGTCACGCGGTGGTGTAATCATTGGAACGCGCGAAACGCTTGGAAAAACTATCGATACCGCGGAAATAAAAGGAAACAGAACGACCCTCGTCGAATTGGGGCAAACAAAAGAGCAATCGGGTAAAACTGGAATCGAGATCGCTGGTGTCGGTGCGAGTGGATCGAGTAAAAAAAAAAATCCAGCTCGTTAACTACATTTACAGATAGCGTAAACGCGTGTTTCGAGCCGAGATAAGCCGATACTACTCGCGGTGGGCACGTCCTGTTCACGCGCGATGCAAGCTCGACTTAAAATTCCCGAATCGATGACGAAGAAGCGGGCGACGGAGGTCGAAGGACGCGAGTAGATAAGAGAATAAGCAAAGAAACAGATATAATTCAGGTCGGGATGAGAAACGCGGTGTTTTCGGTTCTAGGGACTTTTCATTTATACCGTGGAACCAGCGGGGCAGATTAAATATCACCGGTGAAAGAACAACCGCGACAGAATCAGAAAACAATATGGAAGCCTGTCGATGGTTCTTTACCTTCCGAGCTTTCTTTAGATGGCGCGTGCCCTGAACGAACCTAACCTAACCTAACCTCGGGAACGATATTGCGTGACCATTTCGGTATCACTGTGGACAGTTGTTTGTACACCGAATTTCGAATAGAAATTCGAATAGAAAAGGTTCGAATAGAATTCGAATCTCCGAGGATCGGTCGCCGGAACGAAGACGAGAGAAATCGTTTTCACGGATCTTTCGAGAATTTATCGACCCGAGTATGCGACTGGAAAAGAGGAGACTAAAATTCGAGTACGGCAATCTAATTAATTCTTTCTGCAGCTATACGCGGATTTAGCTTTCATAGAGAGCGGGCATTTCGAAATGCATTCGCGAGCAACTGCGGTATTAAGACTTTTCTCTTCTTTTATAACGGACAGTATTAGACCTCCTTTGAAGTGGACCAGCACGCCATTCTCCCTATACTCTTCTTCGTAGCGCAGGAAATTAATCTCGTCTTCGTAGAACACGGCATGCGTATTTTTCAACTAATTCTAATAAGCGCTTCGCACTCTGTTGTCCCTTTGATCCACGGTTGGGAATTTTTTCTCCTCCCTTTCTCGAACGTCAAAAGATTGAAACAAAGGGTCTTTCAGCGCGTTGAAAATCCGCAGGGAAAATTATACGGCGCTTCGGAACGCAAGAGCGAAATACGCTTCTAAGCAGGTAATCCCGCGAACGAAGGATTACTTACGCGAATTCTGCCATGGTGAAAGTCTCGGTGCAAACTTACCTGCAACAGAAAAAGGAGAATAGAAATTAATTACCGGATAATCGTACAAACCGTGATATAAGACGGTGACAAGATCGAGTTAAGTATTTTAAGGCGCAAACAGGCCATAAATTAACGAATCGACTATAGCACGAGGAAAATATAACGACCGAAGACATAAAAGGTCTGGTTAGATGAAATTAAAGAAAAAAGTGGGTCAGGACACACGAGAAACGTTTGTCCAGGGTTTCATTTGTCCCTCTGGCCGGCTTTAGCAGTTAGAACCGAAAAACCATGAGACGGGAAGCGTTTCGCAATTTTCCACTTGCCACTTAATCACCGGGACCGCAAATGACAATTGGCCGAACGCGAAAATACGCGAAAACCCCGAAAACACGATTACTCATCTCGAAATCATCCGGGTGAAATATTCGACCACGTTCGAGGGTGACCGGAGGTGTCCCATCGATTCGTATCGTATTTCTTTCCCTTTCTTTCTACCCGTTGCTGCGCAAATTGCTAGCAACCGTACGTATCGCGGACAATAATGCCAGCATCGCGATACCATTTTATCAAAATTAATCGCCTGTATATTACACAAGCTGTTACATTAACCTAAATGGGAGAACGTCGGACGATAAATTCGCTCGGAATTTGAATTTATTCCGCCGTCGCGTCATTTTCATCGTCTCTCGTTATTACGTCGAACCGAACTGCTGTTTCAACACGGGTATCGGGAACTGCACGCTGGAGACTCGTAGACCTAGGAATAATTTAACTTCTAACAACGTCGGCTGATTATCCGGCGCATTCGTCAATTAGACCCAGCCGGAAGACGAGGTCAGCTTCCGATTATACTCATCGTCACGAGGATCTATCCGATGTCGACGCGAGATCCACGGGATCATCACGTAGAAAAGGAAGGCGAAAGTGCGAGTACAACGTGGAGCCACGAAAGGATGGCAGGAATAATCGAGAAGTTCCAAGATCGAAAGGGATGGTCCCCTTCGCGTCATCGGTGTCAGTCGACAGACTCTTTGTTATTCGAGAGTTCCTCGAACCACTCCAAGTGTTAGTCGATCCCGTGTCAAGAGGATTACACCTGATCCCTTTCTTGGGGGATGCGATTCGCTCGATTTTTGTGCCGCGATCTCTTTCACCCCCGAGTACCGAGAGTTGCTCGAGAGAAGAGAGTAGGCACACGACTTAGAAGAGGAGTCAAGGTGACTTGGCTCTTTGATTTTACTCCCTTCGTGCATCATAAGAGCGAACACGTCAAGTGGTGTGGTACGGAATGAACGACGAGGACGAGAGACGTGTTGGAAAAATTCGCTAATTGGCAATATCCCAATATACCCGTCAATAGCGGAAAGTTTACAGGGCAAATCCTCGGTTTAGGTTCCGTAAATGGTGTTAGCGAGGTTCTACAAGTGTCTCGTCTATCGTACAACGGTTACTTAAGCCGCTTTCTAAGAAGCCTGTCCTTCGGGAAAGCAGAAGCCTATCGGTCGAATCGTCATCAGTCAGCTGAAAGTGACACCGAGCGAGCATCAATCGTAAGAGGGTTACTCGGGTACGATCGATCGCGATCTTGTCGTTAGCACAGCTGGCTATCTGTCAGCCTTTAGCAACGGTCAGCGGAATAGATCATTCGGTAATGGCGGAACGCATCGATTAATCTTGCTCTTCCGCTGCAATATTCACCGTGACCGTTCGTTGGCATTTATTATTCCCGGTAGTTAAAAACGACCAAAAACATGGGAATAATCTGATCCTGGGAAAAATTCGATCGAATTAGAAACTACTTTCGACGACGACAACTTCCATTCGCTCTTCCCAAATCCCTTCGTCGCCTAAACAGTTTCAACTGCGTCCCATTTTCGGTTTCGTCGCGTTCCATCTCCGTGGAATATTCCGCTTCCGTTGCTACGCTCGTGTCTCGCAGTTTACAGGCGTCGCGGCGAGCCGATGTAAGCAGCTTCGGGTCACGAGGAAAAGTGGAAACGCGAGAAGCGTCGAGCTTACGGATCTTTAGGGTTGTTTCAGCGAAACGCTAGGCCAAGTCCTTGGAAACTTCGAGGTGCAACCTCGATCTCGTTGCGATTCGAGGGTACGAACGTCTTCTAGGTCGTTCGGGTACCGGAATTTGGCTGGGGGTACGCGGGACAAAACGCGGGGGTCAGCCGTATTCTTTTAATAAACGGGAAGAGAGCGACGAAGGCAGATGGAGGAAATATAGACGGAGGATATCGACAGCGCTGGAATCGGGAAAGTCGACTGATTTACATTTCGGGGATATCGGGCAGAGCACGGGTTCGTATTATCATAAAAGAATGGCGGTTGGTTTAGCTTTCCCGGAGGACATTATCGGCCACCTGCTGTTTCTCTGACGACGACTGGTTCCGGAACCACGCCTACCTTTTATCCGTTTCGTCGATTCCGATAGAGGGGTTGGAAAGGATTGTCGAGCAGATCAAGGGTTTTCAGCTTGTGCAGAAATGTTCGAGCAGCCAAGGAATTCGTAGGTTCGATCCAAGCTGCGAGGCGAGTGGTTTTCGATCGATGCATAAATTATCGCTGGCAGTTTCCGAATGCTCGAATAGAGAGAAGCTAATCGAGGTAGTTTTTACGTTTCTCGGATCAAGTTTTGGGTAATTCCGAGTATAGAACGAAATTGGAATATGAATATGAACTTTCTATCAATCGTTTTACAAAGGTATTACAAAGGTACGAATTAAAAATTTCGCGATGTAATAAATTTATTTGTAAATATACTTAATTTGTACCCTATGTCTACAATATATAATAGCGACGAACGTGCAAGCGATACAGATTGTAACCTGCTATTACATTTGTATTCAACTACATTTAGGATTTTCCTAGTCGTTAGGAAACCTTTGTAAATTGCAAACACCTATTATCTTCAATTAACCCTTATCAGACGCTAGCTTTTTATACGTGACTCTTCCTAGGTTGTAGCTGGTCTCGGTAAATATGCGAAAAATTTCCGTCAAAGTACTGTTGTCGCGTGAGAGGTGACTTGCAACCGATAAGTGTTAATATTTAAAACACCAAGTTCGATTTCCAGAATCGCTGTGAAAAGCACACATCACTGTCCGTCACTCCTTATCTAATTAATTATCTGATACACCCCTTAATCCCTTGTCTTACCATTTAAGTAACGATGGGGCAATCGTCACACGTGGAGCAATCACGTCCGAACGCGTCGAAGAATAACACGCAACTGAGACTAAAGGACATCGACGAAAACTAACTACCCGTCTGACCCGTAATGTTTACCTAGAATCCCATCTACGAAGCAGCCTTTCATCCGCCACACTCGTGTTTTGCTCCATTTCCGTACCACCAGTCTCGCACGATATCGTAGGCGAAGGGATTAACGCCACGTTTGAGAAAATAAAACCGGAAACACGTCTCGATCCTGTGATTTACTACCCGATCCAGATTACAGAGCTGCATCTACTTAAAGCTACTACTTAGACCCACTTGCGTATTCAAGAGGGACAGCGATCGAGTGGAACGCTTCAATTTCGATGGACATTTTCAATACTCGAGGCAACATTTTTCCCCGGCCTGTAATCGCGGCTGCAAAGCGAAAAGGAGCTTTCCGCAGCTGCTAAACGAACGCCAGGCTTCGCAGCCGCCATTTATTCTCCAGGCGTACATAACCTGCCCCCCATTCGCGTGAGTGTCGATCGAAAAGTCGTAAAGATAGCGGCTATGCCCGCGAACCCTTTTTTCACCGCGCGCCGCCGGCCTGCGAGGCATTGCGATAAGACCTGGCCCGTTCTCTGCAACGTTTCACGGAACTTTGTGCATGGAGAACGTCCCCCGCGGCCATGCTGAATTTTTCACGCGGCCAGGATGATTTACCAGCGCCCGGTGAGGCAAGAGTTTCAATCGGGCCATGGCAGGGACTTAGAACTCGTTGAACAGGGGGATGGTTCGCTTTCCTTAAATTTGCTCGAAGAAAATTGGCCGGAAGTGGTGAATCTTTTAAGGGTAGGTTCGTAACTGAAGATTGCCAGCTATTGTTTGTGCAGCCTGTGCTTATTTTCCGACACTTTTCGGAGAACCAAGCTTCTGCCACAGGCGAACATCTACTCGGTTCGATGATGCGACTCGATTCAGCAGAGTTAAAGATAATAATTGCGTCGTTATTGTTTAAAACAACGCAACGATACGGTGAAACATTGAAATGCAAATTTTTCTTTTTATTTTTGTTAAAGGGGTTATTAATTACGCAAGGAATAGTAGTCAGTGGAAAAACTGTGGACAAACTGTGTAGATCTTTATTGAACGGGCGAATGGTTAGAACTGGCCTGTTCAGGGCCTCGTAGGTCTAAAGTCGTCTTCAGAAGACAGGTGACAAAAGACAGAACATTGGGGGAAGGGATCACCTCCACACCTCTGGAATGTAGAGTTTGCTTCACTATTGAATTTTACCATAACACTTTTTCCCATCTTCATGTTTCTATTTACAATCTGCCCAGATCGTAATGAAGAGAAGAATAAGGAGCACTAATTAAATTTCATAGTTATGATTTTATCGCGTACACGTATATACTGATCACGAAATGAGATCTGCGAAGTGTCTTCGAAGTGTCTCGTTTGATAGGGGTGGTTATCTTTCAGTTCCTTGCGTTTCATGGCAAAACGAGTTATTTCATCTCGAACCGTAGCCATTTCCAGGTATATCGAAGCACTTCGAATATACTCGTTTGCGAACGAAGTAATTCGAATAAAGGTTGAACTTGATTCATACCCGATTTGTTTTACACTATTGCGGAAAATGAATATCGACTTTATATCGGAGAGAGTTTTCAGGTTCTATTTATCTATGGCAAAAATCCTTCTAGTAAAAGTTTTCAAACTAGGGGATGGCTGACGTTATTTAAATTTGCGCGGCGAAAATTGGGAAAAAGTATTAAATGCTTTAGAGGTGCGTTCGTAGCAGGAAATTGGAAACTATTGTTTATACAGCCGATGATTTTATTCACTTTTTCGAAAATTCAATTTTAACCTACACTCGAGACGCGAATGTCGGTGGCCACTTTCTTTAATATCGCGAATCGAATAGCAAATGAAAGGCAACGACAATTAATTATTAATCAATTTAATTTATACGCGACTACTTTTTGTAATATTGCAAGAAATGTCACTGATTTCTGAACGAGAAGTCTCGAATTGTTATTTTCCTGTTATAAAATGCCTTCGAGTGTAAAGAATTAACGTTCGATTAGGTTATGGTGTACTACGCGTATATCGCATCACAGTAACACGTTCTCGTGGTGGAGGGCGATATATCGCGTTTTGATTTATGGGATTTGATAAATGATCGACGATGGAGCTTGATATTTACACACGGAAGTGCATGAATAATTTAACGAGGATTAGTAATTAGCGTGGAACGGTTCCTGCTCTCGCTGAAATAAATAATGTAAACGCGAAGAGAGGTCCGTTAATGTTCGAAAGCTGATCATGTAATGACGTGTAAATGTTAAAGGACATAGAGATTGCAAATCGACGCTACATTAATTACGCTTATCGTGACCCGAATTCGCGAATTCGCATACACGTGACTATTCCAACACGCATTACGCCGGTTCTTTGATCTCGCTTTAAATAACCGTGAAAGCGTAAAACCTCGCTTTTGTCCATAAAATCGATAATTATATCGTAATACGTGGTAAGAAATTTCCGAATATAAAACTCGAGAAAAGGAAAAAAAAAAAGAGAAAAAATAAATAAAAAGAACGTTGAATGTATTGGAACGTTGCGAGAAATGTGTATAGTAATATTGGATGAAAGTTACTAGAAGTTAATCCTCTTACCCTTTGATTGGTGATCGCGTTCGAATCGGAGATGGAAAACGTGTCAACAATGGAGTCGAATCGTACGAGTTTCTTCGGGTGTTGAGCCTTCTTCGACCGCGGACAGAGTGAGCACATGGCTGAGTCAGTCGGTGTCGTTGGGGGCATATTCGACGAATATTCACGATTCTTTGCGGTGTTTCACGATTTTGTTCACCCTTCACGCTTCTCTTCGTGCCAGACGATTTATTCACCACTGTGAAACCACTGACCGTTCCAGTCGCGTTCGTTACACGATTGTTCAAAGCAGAAGTGGAACGCCAAGATAACCTCTATAAGCGTGTCTATACACCTCTCGATCGAAACGGTCGATCTTTGCCGGTACTAAAAAAACGATGATCGATACGAAATTTGTTAATGCGCGATACGAAGCTTATTGCAAATTCACGGGCAGTGATTTCTTTTATTGTCTGCTGCTTATCGCCGTCGTTACGATACTCTGTAGTTCGTTCGTATAAACGAGTTTTTTACTAGGCCATTCGTCGACAGCGTGTTTACGACGAGGGTGCGTAAATTAATTATCTCAATGAGTCCTCCTTTCGCGATCTAAATTCCGATAGTTAATGAATTAACGTGCTAGACACACGCACGATAATCGTAACATGCTTATTAAAATGAAAACGCGAAGTCGAAACGTGGAAACACAATGTCTGCTTAAATCGTCGTGTCGTCTTAAATGTCTGAAACGTCTGTTATAATCCTGTTAAACGTACCACACGAGTTCATTCAGATCTTCCTCTGCTGCGTGACAAATTTCGTAAATATTTATTTCACGGTGAAAAGGTCGAAATTATAACGATATAAATCGTAAGACTTTAACGGGTTAACCACGACTGCGGGAAAATTGCGAACCAACGAACGAGCACGCGAACGACATCTTTGCGACCGCGAACGCACCGACGTCGGTAACGCAGAAATTCTCAGATCGACGGAGATCACGGTGAGCAGCTGAAACAGCAGTTACCGAGAGCAGAAAGGGTGCAAATTCACCGGAAGTGATACGCTACCTTGCTTATCGCCAGGACCCAGCACGAAATCGATACTGAACGAGCATTTCACTCGGTTTACTGTTTGCCGAAAGAAGAGATTGTTTGCTCCAATTGAAATTGTAAATTTGCCCCTGACAGGAAAGCAATTACGAGTTTTCATTTACAACAGTTGCATTAACACCACTCGTTTTCCTCTTAATCGCTCGAAGAGACTATTCACGTCTGTATCCATTCTACGAATATCCGTGTTCGGAAATACGAAATTTAAAAAAAAATGTGCAGCTAGTATAAATACAGAAATTCCAAAATTCATCATTTCTTATCGCAACTCGTGTCCCAAATTGTAAAAAATACCTGTACGAGAAAATCGCGATATTCTTGCGATAATTTCGAATCACGATAGGAACAACGCTGTTGTAGACGAAAATTTTAAAATTTCCAAAAATCTCGTGTCCCGCGTATATCGAAAAGCACCGTATTTCCGAAAAGTGCGTGAATATTCTTTCTAACCGTAACATCGTCGTTAAAATTCCAACTCTATTTCCTCTTATCGCGACTGCTATCCGAGTCGACACGCGCATGCAAATTTCCAGTAATGCACCGAAAGATCGCGATGATCTCGCGATAATTTCGACCCACGACCGAATCGAAACTCTTATCGACGAAAATTTCCAAATTCCCCGGAAATCCAAATCGCGAACTCCCATCGAAGTAAACTTCCTAGAAACATTTACGAGAAAACCCAGAATAATACCCACCCCAGTCCCTTTCTCGGAACGCAATTATTCCTCGATTATCCGACATGAGACTCGCGAAGCGATATCTCGACATCAGCTAAGACACCTAAACTCCTGCTAGGCCGTTGCTGAATCCTGGCGGAGTAATTTCCAAGATGGTTGATGGCGCGGAAGGAAGTGGGCGCGTCGGACGTCGGTGTAATTAGCAGGCTCGCGAGTACAATAGGCCCGTGTGTCGAGAAGGCGCTTCGGAACGCGTTCGAGTAGGCGTGCACGGGGTGGAATCGAATTATTCGCGACTGCAGAGGAACGCCGGTGACCTGCGGCACGCTCGAACGAACTAACGAGACTACGAGGACCGATGCGAGACGCTGGAAATCGCGATGCAGGACTAATTTCCATTAAGCTGCACCGGCGAGTGCCGCTAGGCGACGTGCCGTCCTTAATTAGCGGCGAGGGCATAAGCGGCGCTAACTTACGGACAAGGGGGTCAATTGGCTCGTCGTTCATGGGGGGATAGTTGCGAGTTACGCTCGATCCGCGAGTCGTTCTGCTCGTCCACGTTCGATCGATGCTTCCTGCGCCGCGTCCTAGTCAAGTATCCATACCGATCGATTTTAATCGATCGACAGGTTCGATTATCCGGAACGAAGGAAGTGGAGATGATCGAAATAACCGATTCAGTTCTCGCGAGATTCGTATGAAAATCGTAATTGGCGGAGGTATGCGGATAATACTGAAAGTAGCAGGATTTTCACCGGAACTTTTCCAATTATAATTTTTCATCGCGGGAAATTCTGGTGGGAATAATTAATCACCGGGTCGGAGGGAATTCTATTTTTCTCTGCTACGTGGTGCACTATGTAACGATAATGAAACTAAACGAACCGGAGAGGAAGACGAGGAGGAAAAGATGGAGCAAAGGAGACGAGGGATTGGATTTAAAGCGAATTTCGCAACGGAGCGGAGCGTGAGCACTGACAGAATGGACGAAATCAAAGTGTATCGAACCGAGGCAAACGTGGACGTCGTCGTCATCGAGTCGTTACGTCAAACGTTCGCATTGCGGCGACCAAGGAGAGCGTGAGATCAAAGGACTCGAAAGCGGACTTCAATCTTCGGCCGAAAGCGCGGGGAAAAATATGCCGAGCCGTCTGTGAAAAGCCGGGAACGAATTGGTCGACGGCGACGTGTTGATTACTATTCGGAAAGCCGTTCGTTTCGGTTTACAGTCCGCGGAGTGGAAAGCAATCGGCGGCCGTTTTCGAAACTGACACGCGAAAAAAATACGCCGAAAAACACGCGAAAAGGTACGCGAGAAAGTATGTAAAGAAAGACGCAGGAAAACGTGGAAATTCACTAGCAGTCGGTCGTGAACCCATCGACACGGTCGTTTTAATCGCTGACCAGATAAGAAGCCGCCATGGTGCAGCAGCTCGTCGCGTCTCGCGGAAATTGGCACGCTTTCCGGCGCTGAGTGAAAACTAAATGGCGCCATTCGCTTCCCGTCATTGTCCCACTCTCGTTCTTCCGAGAAAATGGCCATCGAAATGGGGAAAACCGTGCGTGACGAGCGGACGCGGGTCTATCGAGCTGTAAATAGCTGTAACAGACGATTCGAGGACGGTTCCGAGAAAATGCGCGTTTCAAGAATAATACACCCGTATTACTGCGTCGAGTGTAATCGCATCGAAGAAGCAAGGTAAGAGGAGTAATCTCGAAAGCTGATTAAACGTGGAAACTCGCGAAATGTATCGACACGAGACTGAAATAAGCGAGGTTTTCGTGGACGATGGAGCTAACTCGATGCTAACGACTTAATTGGATAAACCCTACTCGACGAGTCCTTGATACGACTCGGTTGTAGTCTCGATTTAGTCTCGCGAGTTTTAACAACGTTCCGCTGAATTTTCCACCGAATCCACGGCTACGAAACTACCTAATTGTTTCAGTCGAAAAGACAGCGGCCGAGATGCTGCGAGCTGTTCCAGTCGGAACCCGATGGCGCTCGAGTTTCTAGACTGGGATATAATTCCAAGTCTGCGAACTTTTCGAACGCTCGGAGCTATCGCGAGATGATCCGTACACCGTGGATACGTGTACACCGAGATTTCCCAGTTTCACGAAGAACACTCGCCGCGTGTGTACGAAGCGTTGCAGCTGTTCGCGTTGCGAGTCAGTGTGCCATTTTCGAAACTTTGTTCGGGGGCGAGGACGGGCCGAGATTTCCGAGAATTTTAATTACGCGAGCGATCCTCCAGGCGGATAATTGCCCGGAAGCCTCCTCTGCAGGGGCAAGAGCGAGTTCTTCGTGATAAAGAAACTATCCCGATTCGGACGCCATCGTTGCCCGCAGTAGCGAAATTTCCAAGTTGCCCAAGACGGGGACCTTCTGCCAGCGGCAGCGTGCAAAGTGCTCGCAGAACTCCGAGATGTTCCCTAACAAAGACTCCAGTCTGCCAGATGACGTTCTCGTTAGTGTTCGTGTTCGATGTGCCGTTACGAAACAACTCGGAGACTCGTGGTGTATAGTTATTAAACCCTAGATCAATGCTTATCGCTGTTTGCAACGTCTCTATTCCTCCTTCTACGCTATCACAGTGAAACTTTGAAATTATTCAATTTCGTATTTCGAAAAAGCCTACCAAAACCATACCACATTCGAGTTTCGATAATTTTTCGAATTCGCAAATTATTCGAGGAGAAATGTCGGAAAAATTCGAGCAAAAGCAAAGTGACTGGGGGGAAACGGTAAAAGGGAACACGCGAGTAAGCAAAGATTGCTGCGTGGTTGAACGGGAAGAGGAAGCGCACGCATCCTGTCATTCCGTGCTGCCACGTTAATTGCTATGTCGCGTTAATGCCGCGGTGCGCGCACATTCGTTATTGCCCGCATCGGAGCGCGCTCGAGGACTGCGCGAGCGGACGGCTTAACGGTAAAGAGTCGGCCTATTAAAACTGAAAGGCTAGCTTGAATTGAACCTGTTATCATTCATTATCGTGATTCTAGCTGGCTGCGCCGACGGCGGCGATCGAACCCGGTGCATCGTAAATCGCGCATCAATCCTCGCGCTTCGCGGAGCGCACGCGTTTCAGCGAATTAACGTCGCGTTAATTGGCGAGCGTTGTCAATTAACCAGCGAGGCAATACTAAGTGACATCGACCGGACGGAATTGGGTTAATCGTTTTCGAATAACGAATAAGAAATTCCACCGATCCGCAGCGTCCAGGCGTTATTTACTCCGCGCGAAGCGAGGCGAAGAAGATGATCCCGCTGGATAACGTTCCGATAGATTTTATAACTCCAGTCTCGACAGACCGGACTGCAGTTTCCTGTTTCCCTTTTTCGCCAATTTCCGCGGTAATCTCTGTTTCCGTTTTCTTCCTCCATTTTATTTCCTATGTTTCCCGGGTCCGACGAAATTGCAACAATTTCCCGACCAACTGCGACCTGCTATCGTTTCCTCGGCCGTTTCGTCGTTCGTATCGTTCGATTCGCTCGTGCACGAGGTATTGTTCTAATTGCTGAAATCGCTCGAGCGTCTTACGCGAATTCGTGAAATGCCACGGCAATTATCCCCCAGACGAATTCGCCGAGACACGAATCGGACGAGCGAGCTCGTGTGCTCGCGATTGAAGGAGCGTGAACGGAGAGTAGATCGACGTTCTACCCTGCGATGATACCCGGCGAAATTCGGTCCCGGTAAATCGCATCGACCCAGCCCGAGCGGCGAGCAGGAAATCGAAAAGTAGGAATATATTTAGAGACGCGACCCGTTGCTCCAGATTCCTTATCGAGGCGGATAAAGGATAGACTTTCTCCCGCTCAGACGTCGATACGTGTGTTCTCTTCCTCGGCGTCGAGATTCCCGATTATTTAAACCCGGCCGCCCTGCTGGCTCGCCGAAATAGATTTACGATCGCCCGATCGTGTGACGGCTGCTGGAACGATCGTCACTCGCCGGGAGGAACGCGAGGATCGCGTATATTCCGGGTAGTCGATAAATTCGCACGTCCACGTAGAAATCTCAGACTCGCAGCTTAGCTTGACAAGCCGTGGAACGCGGTCGATATCTGCAGGAACGACAAGCCTCGCTGGCCCGGCCGAATTCGAGGCTGTCGTCGTAACGTTAGAACGCGATCGGCATAATTTTCGCGCGAAATCCTAACCGGAAATCCGGGCTGCCCACGTACGAGGATCAAGGGACGACCTTGTTATCTAGTAGCGGAGTAGCGTGACGTGGATGTTATTCGCTGCGCGACAGGAAAATGGCATAAAAATGGCATAAAAATGGCATAAAAATGGCCGGCATCGCGACGACTGGGGTGTTTGCGAGGCTCGCAGAGAGACTCGAGTAATCGGGGTCCGTGGAATTTCAGGCGAATCAGGTTTGCTTCTTATAACTGGATCGACCGGACCAGACGGTTAGGAAAACAAGCTCTTCTGTTTATATTTCTCGGAGAAATCGATAGGACGCATGAATTATGCAATCGAACGTTTCTTTCGACTCGTAGGGAATGGAAGCCGACGTTAGATGGCAAACGTCAAGATAACTGCTTCTTAAGCGAACATAAAAATTGCATTGCACGCGATGCACGTAACGGGCCGCGGGCTGGCGAAGAGGAACGCGTACCCGGAGGTCGGCAGCGTCGTTTGCATATCAGCGCGTGGAACGTGTCAAAGAAAAACTAACAACGTTAATAAGACCCCGTTGGAAATTACCGCGACCTGGATCGTGCCGATAATGCACGCATAAATTCGGTGCAATTGAATTTTAGCTGAAATTAAATCGAAATTGGATTAACGTCGAATTAAAATTCCTCCGGGTAATATTAAATGCGGAGAGAGGGATACGAAGCGAGGCACGACGACCGATGTAATTCCGATGGAATTTCACCGAGGTTGCGTTTGTAAATATTTTTCCAAGGACCGTTTATGCTAGGCGACTTGTCGCGACCCGCGCGAGAAATCGGTCAGGTCAGTTTTGCTAAACATCGCGGCGAAACGTAAACGCGGTATAGCCAGTCAGGGTCGTAGTAGCCTCGACGCACGAGGAGAGGCGGATTACGAGCGTAAACCGCGCCGCGTGTACGACGAAGTGGCATTGTTGGCGTCACGTTGCGCTCGAATTTCCGTGGAACAGCTGCAGCTACGAAAAGTTGCAGGCTGACGCGGAATCGACTCGTCGATAAACGTTTCGAGAACTTTACATACGACTAGAGCCTCAAGGACAACGTATGAGCAATTAATCCGATAATGGCAGCGTGTGGCGCAACAATAAGAACTGCAACAAACAACGATTAGATCTCGCGAACGGGCGTTTCGTCGATAAGAAATTGGCCGATAATTTCCAAAAATTGCCAGCTCGAACTTTTAATTAAACCTTCTATCTTTAATATCCGAACAGTTGCTCCGCGTTCTTTTCTTTGCTGTCTAAGGTAAGTTCGATCACGGTTACTCGCGTAATCAAACAGGAATTATTTCGTTCGGGAAAGTTTGGACATCAAAGTTGATATTCCCCGAGTGGTTATATTAAAGTAATTTTAATAAAGGCGGCTAACTTAGATTCGTTCAAAAAGTTTCGAACGATGAGCGTCGAAAGATGAAAAGGATGGCAAAAAATTGAAAAGAAAAGAAAGAGAGAAAAGCCGAGGGACGCACGGCCGCAGCGAACACTGACCTATGTCACTGGCTGTGCTCGATTCATTTCGGTGCGCCACACCACCAGCTGTATCTCCCCGACCGCGTCATATTTTTCAAAGCGAATAAATCGTACTTTCTACCGTATTTGCATAACTTCAGTCGTATACACGGGCAAACAATGCGACCGCGAATACCGCGAGTACCGTATTTCACCACGGCCTATCGTCGCTAACTTTCCCGATATTTCCACGAGCCCGGCTAAGTGCGTGGCACAAAAAACGTCATTAGACTCGCAACGGGTGGCGGTAGAGTAACTCTCCCGATGACCCTTGCACGAGCAACGACCTGCGTCATTGCTTGTACTTGGCACAGTTACAGCCAGCTTTCAAACGCGAGGGATGCGTCACGCTCGCGGGTATAAAGAGAGCACGTATCGACTGTTGCATTCGATTACATCGCACCCTAACCCCTGCGGGACCTATTGCGACAAAAATGCAGCAAAAGCACAACAAACACAGACGCGAGGCGAAGCCGCGACGATCGAAGGACGAAACGAGCTAGGTGAAATGCTCGGAACGTAAAATACCCCGTTTCCCTCGAGCAACCCCGTTACCGACCAGTTCCACTCTCTCGAAATCCAGTTCTCCGTGACCCTTCCAAGACCACGTTACCCGACACCAGATACCGCAACGCGAACGCTATTACTGGCGAACGATCCGTCACCAAGCACAGCTTCCTCACTCATCTGCCGTGTGTTCACGCGTGTTCACCTCCGAACGCCGTGCCGCGTCCTCCGGCGTCGAATCCGTGCTCGACGAGTCGCTTGACGAGTCGGTGGACGAATCGGTGGACGAGCCGCTCGAAGCAGCAGCTCGCAGGTGCAACCCGACAGACCTAACCTTCGTACGCGGTGTCCGCGCGTGTCAAGGTGACCGGCACGACCGGGTTAAGACGCAAGACGACGACGGCGACGACGGCGACGGCGACGACGACGACGACGACGACGTGGACGCACAGTACGTGGCGGGTGAACCGTCAATGGGGATCATCGCGACGCGACCGCAACCGAAGGCCGGAAAGGCGAGCTTTGATCAGCAGCTCGCGGGAGCGGCGTAGTCGCGAGCACTGACCTACGTCACTGGGCGCACTTGGCACACTACTGAGCGCGCCGCTCCTCGTGTACGTACGTGTGTTTCCGTGTACGCGCTCCACCTCCTCCGCCGTTCTCTCTCCCGCTCTCTTACCCGCTCTCTCTCTCTCTCTCCCGCCTTCTCTCACCCCCACCCACCGAGCCATCGCGCGCCCTCCAACCCTCTTTCTCCCTGTCTCTCGGCGCGCTCTTTCCACCCTTCTCCATCTGCGCCCGTCTGCGTCCGTGTAGCCGGTCACACGATAGCGGGTTGAACTGCACCGCCACCTCGTGAAAATTGCATTCACCCTACCGCCGAGCGATCCATCCAGCACGACCACCCTTTCGTCGATGCTCCTCGAGGGCCGAGCGTTACCTCTTCCCTTCGCTTCCGGATTTCTAATTACTACGATCGAACGACCATCCCGTCCACGATCGCGACGACTATCGTAACGATGACGATGACGTCGATCGTGATTTCGACGGGATTCGCCAATTCGTGCACGAGTAAGTAAGGAAGTTTGTTATACGTGGCGGTCGTGGTAGAACCTTCGAGTGGATTCGTCTCGCGTTTTTGGAAGACGTATGCATGTAGTTGGTCGCGTTGGTTCATCGCGTTACGGCCAATATCGTATTATGTCGTAAGCCTGGTCGGACTGGTATTAAGAAACTGTGCTACAAGTGCCACTGGAAGGACAAGTTCCTCTTTTATCCCTCGACGAAAACGAATCGGCGCTCAAGGCCACAAGCCTGACTGCGAATGACGTCACGGGTGACCCTTTCTTTCGCAATCTCGATACGCGCTTTGAATGCTGCTCGACACGTTTCGGACAAAGGATGTATGTCAGCACGTTTCTGACTCGCGTACCGCCTTGTAGCCGCTGAAACGGTTCATCGTACCGAGCAGAGTTCCTCGAGCTTGCTCGACAACGTATGTACGAGGCACAACGTTATCGTCCGAAGATCGACCGACGTTCGAGTAACGCGATTCATCCGGCTTCCCCGGCAATCGTTCCACGAGTGCACCGGCATTAAACGATCGGTATCGGAGATCTCGAGATACGTTTACCGTCTGGCCGATAAACGGCGCCCGACGTCGGAAGATTACGGGGTAAACAATCGTCGGGAAGCCTTTCTCGTCGAGTAGATGAATACGTCTAATCGACGCGATACGAAACAATGCGACGTGGCTTTCAATCGAGGGAGCTCCGCATCGATGGACGTTCGTTGGTCGGTAGGAAGGAAAAATTGTATCTGGCGGGTGTTCGAATCGATAACCGGGGCCCGGCTGCTGGTTGCAGCGTCTGCAGCACTTTCGAAAGCTGTAAATAAAAAAAGAGACGCGGGAGCTTTAATTAAAAGCATCTCTGCAGCGACGGGTCACGAACAATGCGGCCATTGTATCGCGCGGTATTTAACAGCTCCTAGTCTGAACGCGTCGTTTTCGTTCGATATATATTCGCCGAGGAACGGAACACTGCCGAAATAAAATAGCAGAGACGCGTTATGCGCGTTACGCTAGCTACCCCTCCGCGCGGGCTTATTTCGTGGCTCCAGGCGCCATTTGCCATTCGATCGCGTCTGCCTTCTTGCACCGACACTCTCCAATGCGTTTAGACCTCTCTTCGATCCAATATCGAGCCGTTTTATCCGCTATCAAGCGATAGGAGAGCCGAGGATCTCATTCGCTTCGCGAAGCTTCCTCGAGCACCTACACTCCACTGGCAAGGAGTCCCTCGAAAGGACTGCTCGTTCCATTGGTTACAGCGTCCTTTCTCTTACAGGTGTAAATATTGGCTACCATGTTCTCGTCGCTCGTAAGAATTTCCGTGGAATCGTGCAGCATCGCGCGTCAAACACGACGAAGAATGACACGTCTAGATCGAGCGAGATGGCGCGACGATTGTTCCACCAAATCATTTTCCATTCCCTTTTACAAATCTTTCGAGACAATTACACCTGGATTCGTGACGAAACCGAGACGCGAGCGTGCGATGGCCGAACGCGAGAGCGCCTCGCGCTTGACAACAGAGCTCCTATTCGGGTAAAAGGAATCAAACGAACCACCGTGACGTTTTAACATTTCGCCGGTGTGCATTATGGTAATGCACCCGGGGACAAGAGTGTAACGAGCGAGAAATTCCTCGCTCGTGGTAAGAAGCCATTCTCAGCGAATGAAAGGGAAAAGTTCGGGACAGAAGGCGACTCGGTCGCGAATCTTTCAAGGAAATGAACGGAAAAGGCGTGCTCCTGGACGGCCGTTCGTTTCAAAGATATCCATACAATAAGAGCGTGATAAAAGTTTACGACTACGGCTCGCCTCTTCCAATTCCCGTCGTTTTCTCCGTGGTCTGCATTAAACATCCCCCGTGGAGGAATAACCGACGTGAAGTCGTCTAAAAGCGGACTCCAATCCTCGTATAAGCATCTTCGAGCGACAGATTAGATACGACGCTGTCTCGTGTCCTCCGGCGAAGAATAACAGTGGTTGCACGCCTCCCCCGCAGTAGTTACGCTCGACTAATGTCAGACGGACGAGAAACGAGCACCGGGTAACGAATGTTCGTCCATTTCTTTGGACGTCGGTGATGCTATACTTTAAGCCTGTCTCCGTGGCTACCCGGCTATTGTGTCCTGAGAAATTATACGCGTCTGCGGGACGATCCCACCGCTGTTCTGTTTACTCTTACGATTAAAGCCTCGGGCTGTTACGTTTCCCGCGAATTAGCAAAATACAGGGAATTAATTAGCGCGCTGGCTAAAGCCACTTCCCGTGCAGTCTCTGCGTGATTTCTCGCACGAACCACGAGGTATTTTTATCTCTCTGCACAGTCCACAAGCTTACGAAATAATTCCCAACCCTCAGCGCTGTAACGTAATTTCATTCTCGCCGATAACGACGCAAAAGCAATTCCACGCGAAACCTTCCGCTGCCCGATCGATTTAGAAAATTTCCCTAAGACCATAAGTTCAACGCAAAGAATGGATTACGCAAAGGAACGACAAAAGAAAGGTACGTACCGCGAGTACCCGAAAAATTGGCTCACGCGAACGTGAATCGCAGTAACGAAATAGCGTACGAAACGAAGGTAACGCGAATATTTATCGGCCGAAGTACAGCGATCCCGAGGGTCGTAAAAGTCACACGAAAGGGAGTTTTTGCCGAGGACTGAAAGTTCCTCGCGTGATGCCAGGAGGGAAGGGGCCAGCGTTCGTTGCAAGAGGGAGACTCGCGGGAAAGGCACACGATAGTTCCTTACGAGTCACGCCAGAAAGTCACTTGTAAGGTACAAAATAGTACAGCGAGCGCCGGTTCGGACCCATTCGTATCACGATATCGGGCTGGTACACCGGCTTCCTGGTTCTTCGTGCACGAATCACGCGTGTCGCGACCCACCTCACTGCAAGCCCTCACGAAGTCTCGATTGATTCTTCTGCACCACGAGAACCGAGGGTACCTAGCTTCGACCTTTGGCGCAGCGGCTAGAATAACACGGTACGTTTCGATGTTTCCGCGTCGCGAATACAGATCTAGCCAGCCTTCCAGTGGATGTATTTATTCGTGCAGTTTATATATCGCTGCTTTCAGCTTTTCTCTATTCGTCTTTTAAAAATTCCAGATACCCATTCGACGCATGGAAACAATGGAGATTTGAATACGAACGTTCGCCCCTCGCTGACCTGGTTCCAGAATTACAACCGTCCCACGGTTTCCATCGTTCTCATTAAAAATTGCGATAGAATAACCGACGCTGCCATTAAACGTTCGACACCGAGTTTGAATATTTCACGTCCGACTGTCAGTCATAAATATCGCAGCGATGTTTGCCCGTGACAAAGCTCGATGTCCCGGAAAAACGGCATTAAATTTGAAACGAGCCGGCGATACGTTTGCGATATATCGTAGGTCGTCGCACAATCGATGTATTCGTGTGCCTAAGCCATTTCGGATAGCCGAAGGAGCAACTTCGAACGAAAGTTCCTCCCGATGGAAAGCCGAGGACCGAGCGTTTCCGCGCGGACAGACGTCAACCGGTTGTTCGTGTAAACGGATAAAGCACGACTTCGAAGACCCACCGGATCACGGTTGATCAACGACGTGTATAGACGAAACCGAAGCTTTAAAAGGTACTCACAGCGTGTTCACAGTCGCGTCTGCGTCGCAGACTTTATCCACGAAGCCAACACGCGGCCGATGTCGAGGGTAATTCGCGAACCAGGCAGATCGTGATTAGATTACAAGCTGAAACGTTGCGAGGCACGCTTGCCAATTAAATCCCGGAACGCTGCCAGAGTTCTCCCATAAAACGGTGTACACCCAATGGCGTAGCCTGCGATCGAATTCAGACGCCGTTTTCGATAATCGAATATCATACCCGGCCAATTTTGATTACAGTTCATGAAGGTTCTCACGATGCTGAGATCCTTGCAAAATTCCTTTCAAATCGGACATCGAAAGTTTTACATCAGCTGACGCCATTGATCCATATCTCGCTACTTTGAGTATTAAACGAGGGTGCGATGACTATAGTTCACTTAGAGCTAGAAAATCCGCTTGGAAAGTAAGTCGAAATTTTTTAAACCGCATTCGAAACTCGAAGAGCTGATTTTCTTTTCGCAGAAAGATGGAAACAAAAGTGTGACAGAAATATATCAACTCCAAAATCTTGCTAATTTTAATATCTTTGTTATCGAGTGAAGTATACCTTATCCGCTAAAATGCCAGGTGTTATTATAAAGTCTCTCAGATGATATCAGAGTCAGTATCGCGATAAGATATCCCTCTTTATTCGTCAATTTCATATCTTTCTCCTCAGTCAGTGCTTCAAAAATTTCCAATCCTCTTTGAAAAGAAAGAAGCTTCAAAAATTTTCAAAATTCAAATTATTTCTCGCGGGATTTCGAGTCGGTGGCTTGGAAAAATCCATCGCTACTAAATCTGACGACACATGCGACGTTCTGGGACTGTCCATACTAAAACGCGTCGTTTAGGAAGTATTCGGAGCATTTCGCAGTCTAAATACGAAAAAAGGAGGAAAGGGAACGCGTATAATAGCGAGGATTTTATCGGAATATCAGAAAAACACACGCGTGATCGGCGATTAGGGGAAAATAGGCCGGAGCTGGCGCGTTCAGCACGCAGTTCACGGTTCGCGATTCGTCGGGGTGCGCGCCACCGATACGCATCAGGTGCATTAACGAGCGAGCCACGTTTTACGATCGCATCTTGCGTCTACGTGCATCATCCTCCGGCGCGCATTAAGCGCGATCGAGCCACGGTTACGTGTACAAACGAGCAATTTATGCACGAGACCTGTCTACGTGTAGGTTGTATACCATCGGTGACAGCGTGCGCGTGTACCCGACGCGCGTAATAAGCGAAATAAGAGAGAACTCGAACGTGTAGGAAGTGCATAATGCATGGCGGAATGCGGCGTTTGCACGAGCCGCGGAACACGCGGCGCGGTTTCGAGCGGTGCTTTGAAGTTGCAGCGCGATTTTGCGGCAGAGCGTAGCGGTTTTTCGAAACTATGGTAGACTGGGTAAAGCCTTCGGGTTGGTTTCGTGATTTCTCTCCCTTTCTCTCTTCCTTTTTCAACAGTGGAGAAAAATTTTTCTTCCTTCCACCGATATTTCTTCTCTTTCCTGTTTCTTTTTCTCAGTTTCCAATTTTTTCTCCGTAGAAAGGTTTTGAAAATCCTTTTCGATATTCCCAAAGCAGAAACGCGTATTCGAGGTACTGCGTGTTTCAGAATTTAACGGAGGATTGAGTCGGAAATGTAGGTTACACGCGCGGTTTCTAATTTTTCTAAATTTCGTAATGGTGTGCAAATTAAAATATGAGTTTCTATCGTGACGTATTATACTAGCACGCGGTCTGCGTTGGTATGAGTCAGACTTGCAGTGGTTGGCAGCTCAACTTTGAAACTATCCGAAGCTTTCGGGATTATGGAAATTGGAACCGTTTTGAATACGATTTGGAGCCTCGTGCGGAACTGCTGGGAGCCACGATAAGTTTCCAATGTCTCGTTAGATCGTATTTATAAATGTAAGAGGTATTAAAAAAGAAGAAAAATAAATAAATCAGTGTAAATCGTTACGGGAGCAAGTGCGACATAAATGAAACGCAAGATTTTCATGCTTTCCGACATTCTTCCTAATATATTCGACGCGGTTCGAATTTTCCGACACGTACTGGGCGATTCATCTGACATTACCTCCTTCATTTACGTCATCGATATTATCCACAGTGAAAAATGTTTAGACGAAAGTTGTACACTTTCAAGGGGAGCGAATTCTGATATTAATTTTGTTTATAGATAAACGCCAAAGGACATGTGAAGGTCATCTTTGCCTTTTTAGATGGAAACACCTGTTTTTCAACGCATTGGTGGTCGAGGCAGCACGACATTTTCGATCAAAAAAGAAGAAAAGAAAATAAATAACACCATTCATTACACACGTAAATATTTTCCGTCAAACAAAGCAACAATAATGTAAACCGAGTCAATAACATTAGGTGAATCATGGTATATGAAAACGGAGAAATGAAGATTTCTCGAATGCAGAAAGTAAAAGAAATATTTAATATAAATGAATCACGGAAATTTATATTCTAAAAGCATAAATATAGTTATAAAATATAAAATGTTAATAAATTATTATATTTGCAGTTAATAACAAATTGTTCGCAAGGCGAATTTACAATAAAAGTGAAAAATCTAATAAATTATTAGCTATTACCTGAACTTATAATGTACTTGTGCTAAAATGTGACTATAATTTGCAAAAAGTTTATATATTATTACACTGATTGTTTATAACAATTTAATATTGTTATTAACAAATTGCTCGCAACGTATATTTATAATAAAAGTGGAAAAATTAATAAATCATTGGTTATTAAAGAGGGAAAATAACAAATAATGGAATCGGTAAAGTTTGAAAATTTCAAATCGGAGTGGGGGGCTCAACCGATCGGCGGCTATATAAGGAGCGACGCGACACAGCGAAAGTCATTTGTCGGTTCGACTTCGGAAGTGTAACATCTAAATCTTCGTTGTGCGCGAGGGTGGGGATTCGAAGTGAGGTTGGGGTTGGCTACCCCACCCTCACCCCCACCCATTAAACAATTTACTAATAATTTTTATTTTGTTTTCAGGTATTAATTATTTTTCTATTTCAGCTTTTAATTATTTTTTCTTTTCTCAGATTTTAATTATTTTTTCATTTTCCAGATTTTATTTTCTGTTTCGACTTATTTTCATTCGAGTATTTCGTATAATATTCGAATGTTTCGTCGTTGGTTTCTTTATGTCTCATCGTTGGGTTGTTTGTATCTCATCTTTAGGTTGTTTATCATTTTCTTTTTCAGGTCTAATCTATTTTCCTTTCAGGTTTTAATAATTTTTTTTATTTTCAGATTTTAATTATTCTTATTTTTCCACATTTTATTTTCTCGTTTATATTCATCTTCATGCGAACATTCGAATATTTCGTATAATATTCGAATGTTTTGTCGTTGGTTTGTTTCTGTCTCATCGATGGGTTGTCTCTTCCACTTGGTTAACCTTCATGGTTTCTATTCGCTCGTTTTCTTTCCTCGTACTAATTCGTTTCATTTCAGGTTTATATTAATAATAATACATTCTGTTGTAGCTTTTAGGTTTCACAAGTTTCCTCTAGACTCCATTTGGGACACATCAATGGACGACGCGAGATGCGTTTAGACCTAAGTAGACATAAGATAGATGCCTAGACTAAGTCTCATGTGCGCGTCATCTGTACATGGGTAAGCTACCTAACTTGGAGCGAAATTTTCTATCTTTTTCCCCTTGTCCCTCTCGTTTACCAAATAGAACATAATTGTTCTCGCGATAATCGCGATCGTTCTTAAGTACCGACTAGCTTGCGCGACGTACTCCCCTGTACTCGACGACTTCGCGTCTCATAAGTCATCCTCGCGATTCGTTTCCGACACTCATTTCCAGCCACTGTCGATCTCGTCAAGCATCGAGTTCCAGGGACGCCCTCGGGTCTCTGTTTCCTCTGGACTCGATGCGGGGGTCCAGCACCCTGGTCGTACGCGACTGGGGCATGGGCCTGCAGTTGGACGGACATAGTGTCTACGGTTAGACCACAGGGATGATTAAGTTCTACCCCGTGTGGCAGGGATGCGAAGTGTCTGTCCGGCTTGCAAGGCCCCGCTGGACCCTCGTATCGACTCTGGAAGTTTCATTGGCTCGGGGACTATCCTTGGTCCACGTGTAAGTCTTGGCGAGTATGGCAGTGGCTGGACATGGACTAGGCCCGATCGAGAGGCTGCCGAGGCATGAAGTTGTCTTGTACGCGAGAGTACGTCTCGTAGGCTAGTCGGTCTTTCGAATAATCGCGAACTCGTTCGGGCGCGATCGCGATTTTTAACTTGCTCGCGTGTTTTATATTTTATTCCCTATTTTTATGAAACATAATATATCTTAGTGTCGCGACAATAAAGTAGTAGTATTCCGAATCGATGTCCCTTTTGTAAGACACGAAATATAATAAAGTGTCCGTAGATTTTCACTTTAACTTCTTTCGCTCCAAGTTAGGTTAGACTACCTTTGATACAGATAGCGCCAGTAGGATGCGCCACTAGGGCGCATGTCGGGTCTCAATGCGTAGCCACCTCCTCGTGGTGAGACCTGGTAATTGGTATCGTTTTCTAAAGATTTTTCTTTGCAAAACGATACCAAGCTAAGAGCTACGCACAAAGTTGAAAATATTTGTAATCTCTAGTAAAATTTCAATATTTCCCTTGAATATTTAAACATTTCTGAGGTTCCGAAAGTTATGTCCATAGAAATCTTGGAAATGTCGTCATTTCTTTTAATCGGTAGGCGTTAGATCTCCATTCAAGATATGTATTCCTAATACCAAACCGTAAAATCAGCCGAAAATTTCTCGCCGAGAAAATGACGTTATGCAAATGTAAAAAATGTATAAATAGGCGAATTCATTATTAATAATATATTAATATCATGAATAATAAATTATGCACAGCGTGAATTTATAACAAAAGTAAAAAATTAATAAATTATCGGTCATTACTTAAATCTATAACGTACTAATGTTAAAATGTACCTACAATTTGTAAATGAGATTATAAATTATTACACTTATTGCTAATAAGAAATTGCTCATAACGTAAATTTATAATACAAGTAAAAAATTACTAAATTATTGGTTATTACTAGTACATATAACTTATTTGTGTTAAAGTGTTTAAAATTAACAATGTATAATTTGCAGAAAGTTAATAAATTGCTAGACTTGTTGTTAATAACAAATTAATATTGCTAGTAACAAATTCTCTGTAACGTATATTAAAGATAAAAGTCAAAGATATTAATAAATTATCAGTTACCACTTGATAAATATCATATCAATGTTAAAATGTGCCTATAATTTGGAAAAGGTTTATAAATAAATACATTTATTGTTAATAACAAATTGTACACGACGTAAATTTACACTAAAAGTGGAAAAATTACTAAATTATAGGCTATTACTAGTATATATAACGTATTTGCGTGAAAATGTATGTATAATTAGCAAGAAGTTAATAAATTACTACATTTATTGTTAATAACAAATATTTTGCAGCGTATATTAACGATAAAAGTAAAAAAGTTAATAAATTATTGGCTACTACTTAAACAAATAACGTATTTGTGATAAAATGTATTCGTAACTTACAAAAAGCTAATAAATTAATAAATTTATTATCAATAGCAACTTAAACTTGTTGATAACAAATAGTTTGTAACGTATATCAACGCTAAAAGTCAAAAAAGTTAATAAATTATTAGTTATTACAGCGAAAAAGTAACTTTTAAAGGAATCGGTAAAGTACGGAAATTTTCGCCGATCTTCGGCCGGCTGCCACTATATAAGGGGCCCGCGTGCAGGCTCGAGCCAGTTGTGGCTTCGTCTTCGGAAGGTCCGCGTTAATATTCTTTCTTTTTGTTTCAGGTTTTAATTATCTTTCTTTTTTCAGATTCTATTTCTTTTATTCTAGATTTCATTGCTTATGCATTCAAGTGTTTTTTACAATATGCGAATGCTTCGTCGTTGGTTTATTTCTATATCATCGTTGGCTAGATCAATGGCTATTCAGTGGCCATTGTCCACTCTCTTAAATAATTTAACAATAATTTCTTCTTTCAGGTTCTAATTATTTTTCTTCTTTCAGATTTTATTTCTCTCATTCTATTTGTCTCTTTGTTTCAGCATTTGAGTATTTCGTACAATACTCGAATGCTTCGTCGTTGGTTTATATATGTCTCATCGTTGGCTAAATCTTTCCTTTCACAAATTTTACGACTTCCGTTCCATTTGTTTTCGTTAGAGCGTTCGAGTATTTCGTATAATACTCGAGCGCTTCCTCGTTGGTATGTTTATATCTCACCGTTGGAATGTTTCTGTCTCGTAGTTATGTTGCTCAGGTCTCGTCGTTGGCTTGCTCGTTCCATTTGGTTATTAACCTTGATGGTTTCCTCGTACTAATCCCTTTCCTTTCAGCTACATATTAACAATAATATATTCTGTTTTAGCTTTTAGGTTTCTCAAGATTCTATTTGCGACACATCAATGAACGATGCGTGCGTTTACTTTTAAGTAATCATAAGATAGATCCATAAACTAAGTATCATGTGCGCGCTATCTGCACAAAGGTAAGCTACCTAACTCGGAGCGAATACATATATTTTCCCTTATCCCTCTCGCCTACCAAACAGAACATAATTGTTCTCGCGATAGTCGTGATTGTTCTTAAGTACCGACTAGCCTACGCGACGTGCTCTCGTGTACTCGATAAGTACATGCTTCGTAAGTCATCCTCACGACTCGTCTCCGACACTCATTTCCAGTCACTGTCAATCTCGTCATGCATCGGGTTCCAGGGTGACCCCCTCGGATCAGTGCGTCTTCTGACCTCGACGGGGCGGTCCGCTGCCTAAGTCGTACGCGACTGGGGCTCGGGCACATGCTGGCTGACGGACTAGTACCATCTACGGTTAGACCACAGGGATGATTAAGTTCTACCCCGTGTGGCTGGGATGCGAAGTGTCTGTCTTGGCCGGCAACCGCCCAGCAGGGCCCTCGCGTTGACACTAGAAGTTTCATTGGTTCAGGGACTATCCTTGGTCCACGTGTAAGTCTTGGCGAGTGCGACAGTGACTGGAATTGAGCTAGGCCCGATCGGGAGGGTGCCGAGGTATGAAGTTATCTCTGTACACGGGAGTACATCGCCCAGGCTAGTCGGTCTTTCGAATAATCGCGAACTCGTACGGGCGCGTCGCGATTTTCTATTAGCTCGCGTGTTCGATATTTCATTCCCTATTTTTATCGGAACTTGAAAATATTTTAGCGTTGCGACAGTAGAGTTTCAGTATATCGAACCGAAACCCCTTTTGTAAGACACGAAATATAATAAAGTGTCAGTAGAGTCATTTTAATTTAATTCGCTCCAAGTTAGATTAGGGTACCTTTGATACAGGTAGCGCCAGCAGGCTGCGTCACTAGGGCGCATGTCGGGTCTCGATGCGTAGCCACCTCCTCGTGGTGAGACCTGGTAATTGGTATGGTTTCTCAAAAGAAAACCATACCAAGCTAAGAGCTACGCACCAAAGTTGAAATATTAATCACAATTTATATCTGTAAATTAGATATAAATTAGTCATTAATTAAAATTAGGTTAGTAATAAATTTAAAATACTGATTAGTATCTCCAGCAGTAACATATACATTATGAAGAATTACGGTAAATAACGTAAGGTAAGTAAGGTAAGTAAAGTAAAAAAAAATAATTAAAATCTCTAGCAATAGATAGGGCATGTATACTATGTATACCATATATGTAGGCCATAGGTTAGGTTACAAAAGTATTGTTCAAGGAATTCTTGAAAATGACGTAATTTCTTGGAATCGTTCGACGACCGACCTCTTGTCATGTCATGTTCTCCTGATCCAAAATCGTGAAATCGGCCGAAAATTTTATAGCCAGGCGGAAAATGCATTGTCCGAGAATTCTTGGAAATGACGTCATTTCTTGGAACTGGCGCGACGAGCGACCTCTTGTCATGTCATGTTCTCCTGATACAAAATCGTGAAATCGGCCGAAAATTTTATAGCCAGGTGGAAAAAGCATTGTCCGAAAATTCTTGGAAATGACGTCATTTCTTGGAACTGGTTCGACGACCGACCTCTTGTCATGTCATGTTCTCCTGATACAAAATCGTGAAATCGGCCGAAAATTTTATAGCCAGGTGGAAAAAGCATTGTCCGAAAATTCTTGGAAATGACGTCATTTCTTGGAACTGGTTCGACGACCGACCTCTTGTCATGTCATGTTCTCCTGATACAAAATCGTGAAATCGGCCGAAAATTTTATAGCCAGGCGGAAAATGCATTGTCCAAGAATTCTTGGAAATGACGTCATTTCTTGGAACTGGCGCGACGAGCGACCTCTTGTCATGTCATGTTCTCCTGATACAAAATCGTGAAATCGGCCGAAAATTTTATAGCCAGGTGGAAAAAGCATTGTCCGAAAATTCTTGGAAATGACGTCATTTCTTGGAACTGGTTCGACGACCGACCTCTTGTCATGTCATGTTCTCCTGATACAAAATCGTGAAATCGGCCGAAAATTTTATAGCCAGGTGGAAAAAGCATTGTCCGAAAATTCTTGGAAATGACGTCATTTCTTGGAACTGGTTCGACGACCGACTTCTTGTCATGTCATGTTCTCCTGATACAAAGTCGAGAAATTCAGCAAAATTTTTCGTCAAGGCTGCAAAAGTTATGTTTGCGAAGTTCTTTGAATCATCATTAATCATGTTATCGTTTATTATCATATTATGTTATCATGTTATGTTCGCCTAATACAAAATCGCAAAATTGGCAGAGGGTTTCATGCCAACTCTACAAAATTTATAGGCTCAAAATTCTGTAAGCATGTAAGCTCCTTTAATGTTATGTTATCCGAATACAAAATCGCAAAATTGGCAGAAGGTTTCATGCCAACTCTACAAAATTTGAATTATTGTACATACTCAAAATTAAACAATTTAAGAGGAAAAAATCTTGCAAAACGATTCCAAGCTGAAAGCCATGCCTGCATTTTTATGTAAACAAAGATAGATTAAGTTAATTGTGCGTTCAGTATTCGTTTTAATTTCGTACGTCATCTGTGTTATCCATATTCCAGCATATCAATTCTTTTTGCTGAATGACTTTCCAGGGCGTCCAATTGCTTGCTCGCAATTATGAAATTATCTGCATTTCTGTCTTCTCGTTTCTTCTGACCTCGAATTCATAGTCAACAACCCCCAGCGATTCCAGCAATTTTTCTACGAATCGAAAGATATCTACGTATTTTGGCGAGTCTCTCTGCGAAATAACCCCGTTGCGCGGCGTTGCCAGTGAATAAGTTACGACACGAGGGTTCAAGGTTCACGTACGTGTGGTCGATTGCAAGTACGCAGTAAACTCCTAGTTGTCATCGTTCGCGATGCGCTTTATCAGGGGTCGATTAAACGATCCGAGCGGACTCGCGAGTGGCTGACGAGGCAGCTCGCGTGTCGCGGATCGACCGGTTCAATTATAATATTTTATAAACCAGGCTACGCTCGAGCTCGCGTGTAATTCGGCTAATTGCAGGCCGATAACGAAGAAGGTTTATCGTTAATTAGACGTTTCCCGCGGCTAATTTATGTCTGCGGCATTACGCAACCGGCGATTTACATGCACTCGAAACCCGTGTCGCCCTACGGAACACAGCCGCGATCGAATCTATTTTAATACCGTGCCGCGACCAGGCTGCAGGGAAACGGGCGAGGTGGAAAAATATGTCGAACAAGGTGAAACAGCGGAGATCCAATGCTCGGCGTGGCTGCTGGCCGTCCGCGAGAATAATACCCTTCAGAGCGTTCTCGCGCGCTCACAAAAGGATCGCGTAGAAAGAGACACTGTAGGAAATAAAATAGTACTAGACGGTATCTGGGTCACCTTAAAGGGCACACGCCTAGCTGAATTACCCGCGAGAAATGGCCAGAGAGTGCCTCGAGCCGGTTCAATTTGACCAAACACCCCATTCCATTCGAGTCCCGAGTCTATTCCATCAGCTGTGCTTCGAGAGTCTCGTTTCGATCTTCCAACTTTGACCATGTCGCTAGATGAAGTAGCATCCGCGTTACGAGTTGCTCACGGTCCAATTGTTCCATTAGATTATAGAATTGTTCCGTTTATCAGGCGTATTATAGTTAGACGTAATACTGGATCGAGTGCATCGAGTGCATCGAGGCATCGATCGGGCTGAATTCGCGTAAGTGGCAATTAGGCTTAACTTAATGCATGCACCTGTTTGGTCATAAGTGAATCAACGAGAAAAGGAATTTGAAAGCCTGTTCTAACATTTGGGATTCATAGTCTTGCGATTAAAATTGGATAATTATTTAGAACGGGGATGATTATACCGATTTTGGTGATTTTTAAGGTATTTCGTGAGGATTACAGCTTGGAGGAACTCTTTCTTACGCTAGGCACATAATAGACACCGTTTTCTTTTAATTTTTCCACAAATTATTGCCATATTTGCAAGAAATTATTGCGATACGCTGCAATGATTGCGTATGGCATTCGCAATCTTATCTTTTGTTCATAAATTATAGCAAAGAAGGGTGCAGGAACGAAATAGCGAAGTAAGTAATGGCTATGCTCGAGACTGGGTCACAGATGTATATGTAATGGGAGCAGAATTCAATGTAACGGTACCGACGATTTTTCGCGAACATTTTTCAAAATGTTTCCTACTATCGTACATACATAGTGAATAAAAGAAGCACTGACATACTGTATTATGAGAAAACTGACCAGAAGATATTAGTTTCAATCTGTCAATTCGGATGAAAATCTCAGAATAATCACAATCACAAAAGATTACACGAGCAACAATCTTTCTCCACGTATTGCAATACCACTCTAATCACATTATAATTATAATTCTATAATAATACAAGATACGACGAAATTATTAATACCAAAAAAGAAATATTCGAAAGAAACTGAAAAGTCAGAAAACACAGGTTAACTCGATCAAGCTATAATTACCGCGCCACCATCTTGCACACCTAACCTCACTTTTTATCGTCCAACAAAACCCCGCATGCTCGCGTGGAAGCAGGAAACGAAAGATCGGCGATAGCTTCAATCTGTCAATTCGGATGAAAATCCCAGAATAATCACAATCACAAAAGATTACACGAGCAACAATCTTTCTCCACGTATTGTAATACCACTCTAATCGCATTATAATTGTAATTCTATAATAGTACAAGATTCCACGAAACTATTAATACCAAAAAAGAAATATTCGAAAGGAATTGAAAAGTCAGAAAACATAGGTTAACTCGATTAAGCGATAATTACCGCGCCACCATCTTGCACACCTAACCTCACTTTTTATCGTCCAATAAAACCCCGCATGCTCGCGTGGAAGCAGAGAACGAGAGAGATCGAGGATAGCACTAGAAAATCGGCTTTTTGCGTGGAAGCAGATGATCTCGCGGATTTTTCTTTCGATCCTGGGACAGTGGGGAAATTTTTCGGCTCGCGCAGTGGAGAGCTGACGGAGAGACAAGAACATCGCGATAAATCACGGCGAGCGAATGGAGAAAGGAAGGAGCAAAGCCAGAAGGAAAATATATCCGCGTGACGGACGGGAAATTATTGCATTATGGCTGAGAACGTATCGTCGGCAATTCCATTCGGGGAATGGAACTCGAATACCAAAGAGCAGCAGCGTGCATGCTAACGTGCTTCGCGTTGCAAGTTCGCGCTGCGATCCCGAGGTAAACAAGCATATTCTGTGTCTCGCGATATCGTGGAACTAGCAGCGAGTATCGGCGATTTAAATTGCAACGCGATTTCTTCGTCCATAAATTTTTAGCGACGTGTCGTTCGCGAGATATGCATCGATCGGATGATTTACATAGTTCTGTGCAATGGTGATGGTGAGTGTGCTTGTAATATACGAAATATGCCTGGTGCCAGTGAACGATGTACGGAGTGAAGTGTGTGAAACTGCATGGAAGAAGTCAGCGTGTATTTATTTCTTAGACGTAGCTGGGAAGTGTAGGTAAACGTTTTCCGAGATAACAGAGTGTGTGAATGCGTGTGCAAAAGTTTTCGAGGATAAGTGCAACACGTGAGAGGGAGAGCTCCGAGTCTAAATAGCGCAGCACATCGTGGGGTGTTTAGCTTCAGCGTTTTGTAGTCAGTGATCTATTTTGTAATCATTTTTACGGAACCTACGTCTCGACCTCGAGTCAATTATTCTTGCAAATTTTCAATATAGTCTCTAGATTGACGAAGATAATTATAAATATTGGAATGAACGATGCAATATACGCTTAGACTCTACTAGATTCTGTTTTGGATCTGTGGAAAAATTTGTCTCTCAAGCTGGAGTCGTTTTCCAGGATCTTCCTGTGTTCCTGTGTTCTACAGGATCACCCGGAATCGAGGTAGATTAAATCAGGTACGTTTAATAATAAATTATGGAAATACATGCTTTTTCCTAGTCGATATAACTGCCTACTATGTCATTGAAAAGAATCTACGCTTTCGTGTAACGCGTATTCGAGAATAAAGCATATCCAGAGCACCTAAAGCGCTCTTACTAACGATAAATTCTCGATATAGGATGCAAAGTGTATTACGTTGCTGGAATCAACAGTGTTACGAGTTGATCGAGCAAGTCGTGAACGGAGAGATGAGCCCTAGCGTTCGCTTTCGCTCCGGCTTAATGCCAGTCGATTATTAGCTTTGCCAAAACCAATCGATAGTGAACCGAGGCGAATATATGGTTCGTTTCACCGTCAAAGTGATTCAATCCCCGAATCATCCTTCGACATGTATTTCATTATATTATTTATAAGGACAATTGCTAATTAAATTGATAAAAATATCACCATTTTGGAATTATGTCGATTATGTGCAATTATAAAAATTTATCCTAAAGATTAACCAAGAATTTATCATATCGATCGGTGAAAAGTCGAGGAGAGAGAAGGGAAATACCATATAAACGTCAGGCTGACGAATCGATACATGGAATTCGTGCCAGACAGCGATAAATCAAAGGCGTTTATCCGCGAGGAGGCACTCGACCCGGCATCGATCACTCGCGACAAAAAAGCCATTACGCCCGCGCTATTCGCGGCGGCAAGTCGGTCGTGCCGGTAGAGAGGATCAATAATGTGTTTCAATTTGTCACGCCGGTCTACGGATACCCCTTGCTTCTCATTAACGCCTGAGACGGTCCCTTTCCGGTCGAGCTTCCGAGTCGCTGATCACATCGCTATGAAGACGCACACGCGATGTACGCGAGCACCGGTCCAACATCCGGAGAACCGACCGCGTCCGACGCGGTGTCGCCGAGTTACTATGGTCGGGACCGCATCGTCCACGTGCTTCTCCGAATACCCGCGCGATAACGTAGAGCGCGACGTTATCGAGTATTCGACGCTGGTTCCATCGAGCGGAGACTCGCGGAAACTGATCGCGAGAGCGCCATCTCTTAGAGGATGGCTGAACAGTTTCGAGAGTGGGGAGAGTCTTCGGTTACCCTCGGTCGAATTAAACACGGTATTTTATCGATTAACGACGGTCGGTAATCGCGTGCACGAGGTAATTTACCAACGTCTAGCGTCACTTTTAGTCACGCTTACGCGAAATCCCGTGAGATGGCGAACCATTGAAATACCTTCTGAGCATGCGTCGACAGAGGTTCGCGGGAATATTTAACAGCGTAAACTTACGTTTACGCTTCTATTTCATTTGATTTCGTTTACGCGTCATTTATAATTGAATAAACGATGCAATGATAAGTATCGTACAAAATATTACCTTGTTTAGCGCCTCGTGACTGGTTAGGATGTGCTGACTGCCATCGGGGTGAAGGATGCGATCGACCGAATTCGGTCTAGGAACTCCGTCCAGTTGGCCTGCCTCTTTCAACTGGGGTGGCGATGGCGGTGGTGGCAGCTGCTCTTCCGCTCCTCCGCCGGCGTAACGCGTCTTCTGCAATCCCAGAATTTCATCGTTTAACCATCCTCCATCGATACATTCTCAATATTAATTAAAAATAAACACCACCGTACTCCACGTTAACCATTTTTAAACACCTAATAGACTATCGAGCACCATTCGCGTTTATCCTGTCACAGTTTAACGCACGATAGCTCGCGTTCTAGATCCCTTTCCTGCCGACGCTGTCGCAGCTTCGTCGAGCATATTTCGCTCGGTTTAACGTTTCGCGTGCTCGAAAAGATCATGCTCGACGCAGAGCACCGAGAAACGAATAGGAAAGGGGTGACGACGAAGGGGTCTCGAGCAGGGGTTCGACTGGCGAGCTTGCCAGCATCGGGTTTCGATATCGACGCCGATTCCGCCGTGCTAATCCGCCTGAATCCCGGATTTCGTTTCATTATCGCGACCACGCGGGGCTTCTGGATACGATGGTCCGTCGAGTGGCCAACCACGGTATCAATGATCGAACGTTTATTGAAACCTTTCCGTTTCAAGCTCCTCGCACCTCCACGCGTGTGCGAATAAATGTCAATGCGAACGTTGTCCGTGGTTTCATCGGTTCCATCGGAGCCACGCCGACTGCGCGTTTAATATTATTCTCTCTGTCATCTCGTTCCTTCTCGTAATACTGCTGCAACGTTACAGGGAATTGTCAGTGAGACGCCGCGAGAATATTAATGCTAATGACGCGAAACGAAATTGCGGAACAAAAATAATGGAATTTGAAATTTGAAATTTTAATGCCCGAGTAACTGACTGGAAATTGAATTATTCAAGAAGATAGTGCGTTTAATATCGAAATAGAGGTACTTTCAAACCGCCATTTTTGGATTTCGTGGTTTAATATCGGTCTTTGGAATGGCAGGGTGTGACGGGGAATCGAGAGTCGATATTATAGGAATCTACTTGTATTTTCACTCGTTCGTTCTTAACGCTCGATGTTATTCTTCGTTTCCATTTTATGGCGTCTTTCCTGCCCCATTGTCGATGCTTCTTGCCGTGTAATGTTGCCCTTTATCGCAAAAATTCCCCATTTCGCTGTCCTTTCTTTATTCCCCTCACCCTATCCGTTTTTATATCCTTATTTCCTTTTTATTCCTCGAATCTACTTTGTTCTTGCGCTATCTATCTTATTCCTGTAACTCTTCTCCCCGTTTTACAGTGTCAGTTTCTTGCTCGTAGAATCCATTTCTCAGAATTTTCATAGCGCACTCTTGCCGCCCTATACTTACTCTCTTGATACCTCGACGTTACCTTTTCATCGCTATAATTCTTCATAGCCCAGGAACGAAGTTATTGGCCTCTTCGTTGCTACGATACTCTACTCTACGGAATTCTCCACGCGATTGGGTCGCTTGCTCGAGTGTGCAAATTTTTCCCGGTCCCAATTTAACCGCAAGTACGAGAGTGGTTGTGCACAATGGCCGCCCTATTCGCTCGAACACTGTCCGCAGAAGTAGCCGAAACCGAAAGGGAACTCGCAGAAGCACCCAGAGTAGTCGAGCATCAGGGGCGATTTCGGTGAAAGTGACCATTAGTGACCACCGACTGGCCAGTGGAGACCACCGAATGGTTATAGTCCACGTGGAGCACCCGATCAAGGGACAGTTGTTAGCGTAGTCTATCGTCGGACATTTTGTCGACGGAAACGCAAGAACCGGATTAGGACCACCGGTGACAAATCTGCGGTCAGCCAGGGTGTCGTGTGCTCGGTATTACCTTCGTGATCGAGTCGACGATTCACCGATAAGGTAACCGATAAGGTATAACAAGTCCTCTCGTAAGTACATACCTCCGCGAGTACATACGTAGATGCAATATATAGATCGCCATATATCGTGGTATTTCTATACCGAAAATTTAAAATAAAATGCCTATTACCTTCCGTAAATTTAAAATAAAATGACTATTACGTTCCGTAAATTTAGAATAAAATGCCTATTATTTTCTCCATTGTGTGAAAGGAAAAGAATTATTTATCTCTGGGCATACATACGTGCAATATCGTATAGTGGATCGCCATATATCGTGGTACTCCTATATCAAAAATTTAAAATAAAATGCCTATTATTTTTCGCAAATTAAAATATCGGAAATTTAAAATAAAATACCGATTATTTCCCATAAATTTAAAATACTGTAAATTTAAAATAAAATGCCTATTATCTTTTCCAATACTTAAAAGGAAAAAGAATTGTTTATCTCTAGAGGTATATACGCGTAATAAGCGTATAGTAAATCGCCATATATCGTGGTACTCCTATACCAAAAATTTAAAATAAAAGGCCTATTATTTTTCGTAAATTTGAAATGAAATACCAATTATTTTTCATAACTTTAAAATACTGTAAATTTAAAATAAAATGCTTATTATCTTTTCCAATACTTAAAAGGAAAAAGAATTATTTATCTCTAGAGGTATATACGTGTAATAGCGTATAGTAAATCGCCATATATCGTGGTATTCCTATATCAAAAATTTAAAATAAAATGCCTATTAGTTTTCGTAAATTTGAAATAAAATACCAATTATTTTTCATAACTTTAAAATACTGTAAATTTAAAATAAAATGTCTATTATCTTCTCCGATACTTAAAAGGAAAAAGAATTATTCATCTCTAAAAGTATATACGTATAATAACGTATAGTAAATCGCCATATATCGTGGTACTCCTATATCAAAAATTTAAAATAAAATGCCTATTATTTTTCGCAAATTAAAATATCGGAAATTTAAAATAAAATACCGATTATTTCCCATAAATTTAAAATACTGTAAATTTAAAATAAAATGCCTATTATCTCTTCCAATACCTAAAAGGAAAAAGAATTATTCATCTCTAAAAGTATATACGTGCATTAACGTATAGTAAGTCACCATATATCGTGGTACTATAACGCGTAAATTTAAAATAAAATGTCTATTATCTTCTCCGATATATAAAAGGAGAAAGAATTATTTATCTCTAATCGTTCGTACTCTTGATTACCCCGAATACAATATTTCTGGGTCCCAGAGTATTTCCCATTAACGAAAAATTCCGATCTGCATACGCGATTTATTAACGAATCAACGAACGACGAGTAATCCTGCGAATCGATTATAGAAACGAATGGGGCGAATTATTCGTACACGTATTATATACGTGCGACAAGCATTCGAATTGGCAATTTGTATTAAAAAATATAAATTTTCGGTTATTGAGTGTAACCGCGCGAATCGGTGTCGCTGCTTGCCGCTTTAATTTAGAATCGCGTTATAACCCGGACACCGTCGACGCGTCACTTCCGATAACGCGGGCCACGAATTTCCTCCAACAGAGAGGCCGTATTAGTTTCGGGCGAAAAACGGGACGAATAAAACAGATCGATGGAGTTTCCGACTCGATTTACCGATCGGTCAATTTTTCAACGTTTAAATGCAACCGTGGCGATAAATGAACTGCGCGCGGTTGTCGACGGTGCCAGGAACATGGAAACGGCAGGGTGCAAATAAACAGCGGCTTCCTGCTTCCCGAACAAATTCCGCTGCAAGTTCCGCGCGAAATTTCCAAGCGTATCGAACGATTAAACAACGAAACCGGCGGGTGATGCGATTACGTTCGAAAAACAGGGGAAACCATACTACTCGGAACGCTGATCTCTCGCGTGACTATAAAATATCCTCCATCGCGAATCGCTGTCGCGGACTGTTCCAGTGACCGGTTCCCACGTCGCGCAAACGTCGACGGGTTAACCCTTTCGGGGTACGGAGGAGCTTGCCGTGGTTATTGTTCATTCCCTTTTTACACTCATTCCCAATTCACAGACCGTTACGATCCTCCATAAAGACGCGAATCCTTCAATTAGACATTTTAACTAACATCCTTCGAACCTCTACCTCCATCAGGAAAAACCCAGACCTCTACCTTATCCCTATTTCCATGCATACCCTCAAGAACAAGGGACCCGAATCGAAGGGACGATGGTTTACTCGTTTATAACCAGCGTCCCACGATTCGCGGACACCTCGACCTCCGAAACTAACCCCCCGAGTCAACCCCCATAAAAGAATTAGAATTTCCCAAACCTAAACAAATTAACAATTTGTTTAAACTTACACTTCCACCTACCAGTTCCGAACCTCATGCACATCCCTCCAACGAACACGCCGCCAAGAGGAGAAAAACACACCCACCACTTAGACATCTCGACAGCCAATGATAGCAACAGACGAACATATAAAAATACACGACACCAAGACGACAGACAGTACAATCATCAAAACGACACAAACGACACCACGGTAGAACGCATATCGCTAAGACATATTGTAAATTGCTGTAGATATATAGATATATAGATTATATTTAAACCTTCAAAAATAGTTTACGTTCTTAGAACGACGTAAACCTTCGCCTGAATTGTTCATACGGTCGACAAGAAGATTCGGACGATACAGTTATACATTCGTGGTACGAGGAAGTTTTCCACGAGAGTGGTTGCACTGGAAGCCGCGAAATCGTATTTTTTGACGCTATACTTTTCATTCGGCTCGCGACAGTCGTCGATGACGTTTCACGGATGCCGCCAATAGGCGACGGTGGTACCCAGAGAACGTTTCATGGCCGCCGCCAATGGGCAGCAGTACTGTGCGTTGCATGAAAGAAGTCATCGCGTTCGGTTGCGGGGCAACAGGGGCATTCCACTTGCTCCGCCTGTACTCTTGTCAGTAATACCCACTCTTCTATGACACTCCCAAAACTACTATCTCCAAATTCGATAACGCGATACGTTAACATAGGCGTAAGATATTCGCGAAAGAAACGTTATCTCAGAGTTAACTTACAACGAATTGGAAGCACTACTACGCTAGGCAATAAACGAAACGACACCAAAGGATTGGAAAAGATTTTGTAAACATGTAGAAACACTGAAACACGAATATTAGGCGAAAGATGGAACAATAGGAGACGCAACTGAAGACCCAGAATTGGAAATACAAAGCAGTGAGTCGAATAAGAAATCAGATGACAATAGCTGAAAGATTTATAAAGTAAAGAAGTACAAAAGTAATAATAATTAACACGTTGAGTGCGGCGCCGATTTTGCTATACTTTCCGCTCAGGCGGCAGCTAGTGAGCACTTGATGCCGAGCGCTCAAGTATATTGAAGGGTATGAGCAGAAGATTACTTTGTTTCACTTTGTCGTTTGGACCGTGAGAATGGTACAGCCAATGCACAAATATACAAATTATAAACAGAAGATAATGGGGTGGGGAATGCTAGAAAGGCAAAAAGGCGATCACCAAGAAACGATCAGTCGAAAAAAGCCACGGAAGTGTAAAGATTCACTTTAGCAGAGGGAATTAAATTTTTACAATATATTAATTGTCGTTGATAATTTAACCCTTGACAATGCCAGTCTTACGCACCGATGATGATCAAACGAAAAATTAGCTGTCAGTCCCTAGAATCCACACCGTCCAAACGAAATGTCTACTGTTAGACCCTAGGGACTGACGTAGCACTCAACGTGTTAACATCATTTATGAAAATTGATTTAAAACTTAAGATGTATTTTTTATGATAAATTAATAATATAATTGCATCATACTAGGCAACCGTTTAAAAAAATCACACGATACAAACTAAACATAAAAAATATGTATATAGTACATCACGTTTGCTGCATAATGCAATGAAAAGTTAATCAAGATGCTAATTAGCAATTAGTAATTGCAAATAATCACGTGTTCGTCGGAAGAATCTGAAGTTAATGTGCTTTTGGGACGAGTCTACGCTCTTGCATCTATTTCTTGCGTCTGTCTCACTTTGTCTCGTTGCTTCGTTCGTTTTCTTTGTCACACGGTGTTCTACGACCGAGCTAATAGGAAGGGATCAGTTCTACCAATAAGGGAAACGTTTTACTCTACTTCTGCCATGACGTTAGAATGTTTGGGCTGGTGGGGATTCGGTCCTACGAGTTTCTCAGATGACTTCTTTCACGCAACGCAGAGTAGTACCGAAAGGGTTAATTCTCAGAGACTTACGTGATTCCAGCAGCATCCGCAAAAGTTGCTCGACTGTTTGCTGGCGCGTGTGACCGCGTTACGACTAACGTGCTCCCCGGAGTGACAGCTTCTCTTTGTTCTTCGTTTCCTCACCTTGATAGGCACCCCGTACACATAGTCGCTGAAACGACGCCGCGAATGACGCACGATGGACACCCAATCGATCATCGTGTCACCGTGTTCGATCAACGTTCACCCCGTTTATTCGTTACTTCGTCCGAGCACTCGTAAACCTTCCAATAACCCTACTCATGCCCGCATAATTACCCCAGTCTGCCTCGATCAGACACCGAGTACCGAAGTCCGGCGAAAATCTGGTGAAATTTATTCCACTTCGACGAATCTCCAACGTGTACGAACGGTCTATATATCGTAGACCTAATTCCTCCTCGCGCAACTTACTCCACTTTGACACGTACCCGACGCGGCTCGGCTCGTATTCGAGTGCGACCCTCGAACTTGGTCGATCGGTTTCTCCAATACGAAACGGATGATCATCGGAATCCCGGCGAGCGTGGAATTTCTTCCAGTCACCGTTTCTCACCGAGAGACACTTGGACCCCGCCTTCGTCGTCGGATCTTTCATAAAGCTACCCCTCGCGAAGCGACCACCCTTCGAACCTCATCGATCCTCCGCGAGACTCGTGGCAGCCAGGGTTTCGCGAAAAAATCGGCAAAAGCGTCTTTCCTCCCGGGGATAAATTTCCACGAGGAATATTCGCGCTCGACTACTATCGCTTTGAGACACTCGTCCGGGGGGTTGGTCCGCGGCACTGCGAGGGACCAGCGGCAGAACAAACGGAGGAAAGAGGGATCGGAATCGAAAGGAATTCCGATCGACGTCGGGCAGAGCTCCCGAAGCCAGTGGAGATAGATAGGTAAGTAGTTTCCGTAAGAAGGCTCGCGTTGAAGGATGAATAGCTGGTGCAGTTCCTTTAACAATTCCGCGAACGGTGCGCCGTCGGATAAAGAAGTTGCGGCAAGTGAAAAATGAAATTTAAGGGAGGCCAGGCTTCGACGAGGCTGCCGAGAGGTCGGAGCTAATGGAAGAAAAATGTTTTGTATTCCTGCGGTGCAACGTGAAACGGGGCCACGGGGCTCGTGCGTACGACCCTTCTAGATTGCTGGCGGAAATCGGTAGGGAAAAATCGATGGGAAGAAAAATCGGTGGATGAAAATCGTTGTTTGGCCTTTCGGGGTTATTTCCTCGCGTGGTTCGAGCAGAGACAATGTTCGGATCTCGCTGCCAGCCGTTTAACAGGGTTAGGCTCGTGCACGTGCCAGTGGGTCGGAAGAAGGAGGAGTTCAAAGCGTGGTAAAACGTTTATGCATTTCCAAGAATATCAAACGACGCCGTTAAACTGTTTACAAGAGGATCACGGACCACGGGGGAAAATGGCAACTGCTGGTAAACGCGCGTGTTCGCGCGTGCAACTGTCCGCTCCTTTCCTCCGCCTGCTCGCCGGAATTACGCTCGCGTTTTCAGCGATCACGCGGAAACCACGAAACGCGTAAACAGTCCGCGAGAAAGATTCACGTGCTGGATATTTCCACGCTGTTCTCCTCTGGCATTAGCGGGAGCCAAGGATTGCACGTCGAGGAACGCGTGGTAGCATGGATCTCGTACTCGGACCTTAGCTTATTTTCCTTAGCTCGCAGTTTCGGCAAGAGTTATTCCTCGCCAGCTCGTTTTACCTCGAGCTGCCGAAACAACCGATTTGACGCCGGTCTTCCAAGAAAAACACGATGCTCCGAGACAAGATCGACTATTCGTGTCAATCAGTAGGTGCCATTTTTCGTTCCCTCAAAGTTCACGTGGTCTTCTGGTTTCATCGATCCATCGACGACTGCTTCGACGAAACGCGACAGTCCTCGAAACGAGGCGAGTCTCGTCCTCTATCGAAACGTTACACGATTCGGACTCCGGAGACGTCTAATAATTCAGCAGTCCTCGACGAGCTTGATCGCGGAACTCGCGTCGTCGATCGGTCACGGGAACACGCGAGGAGAGCACGGAATTATCGCTACACTGGTATCGACGGGCAGGAAGACACGACGAGGAGAATCGATAAACGACGAGGCACGGCGTACTGCGAGTACGCTGCAAGTACACTGGAAGTACACGGAAAGTATACTCGAGGAAGTTGCGTCGGGTATAAACCTCGGAGGGATGGACGTCAGCGCCGGTACTGGCGCTAGAACGTCTCGACGTTGGTGGTCGCCGCGTTCCGGCGCTCCTACCAAGGCGTCGTGGTCTAATTCCGACACGCTTCTTTTCGTCGAACACGGTCTTACCACCGTTCTGCCCACGTTCGTCCAGCGTACTTACGCGAGTTCCGCGTCTGCAACCGTGATAAAGGCCGGCATTAATCCGGTTTTCCGTGCGAACGAGCTCGACCCGACACAACACCCGCCTCCGGTTCCCGTAGTCTGCCTCACGGTCAGGCTCGAATCGCGTTTCATATGGTTTCCGCGATTGATCAAGCGGGGAGAGAAACGCGGCAAATCCTCGACGTTGTAAATATTCCCGGACAATGGAGACGCGACGCCGGCCGGAGATCGATCAACGGCGGGATTGTCTTCGCGCTGAAATTTCGCGGAAAATTTACCCGCCGGGCTGATTAAGCAGCCGTTTAATTAAAGTTCGCGCGGCTGGAAACCGTGGAACCGGCCGGAACTGTCGGTTCAATGGTACGGAACAGCGCGACGTTATATCGACGGTTATTTATAATCCGCGCCCCCGAAACGTCGCCATTATTTCATTAACGTTCCTGCTCCGCTGTAATTCCGAGACGAACGATCCGGCTGAGAGCTACAATTATCGTCCACCGACTCGCCTCGCCCTCTTCCGCTTCGTTTCTTCCCCGGTTCGCGGAGAATTGATGGTTCGCGCGAAAGTAACCCTCGAGTACGATGTTTCTCCGTTGTAATTTTCTTCCGGCGAACATCATCGTCGATCGACTCGAAGAGGGTAGTCGAGACGAGTAGCAGTGATTCTGCGATTTAAAAACGGGAAGAAAGAACATGGCTCGACGAAAGAAATGGTACAAACAGCTCGTCGGATGTGTCGTGACAATGATCATGACAACCGAGACCGGTTGAAAACTGATATTTCTCTGGCACGGTTCGCGAAAGATTTATAATTTATCGGAAAGTAACTGTCAATCCGATATCTGGATAAAAATTTTCATCCCGTCAATATTATCCGCGAGTTGGAAAAATGCGATAAAACGTGCCGAGTTTTGTAATCAGTGGAAAAAGGAAAATAGGAGGGATTTAAAAATAGAGGGAAAATAGGAAAAATTGGGTGAACGCGTGGGAAAAATGATCGCTACGAGAGACGACGGTTTCGCGCTTCCCTCGCGGATTAAACAAGCAACGACCGCGCGATTGCATTTTAACCGGGTTAATCAGCACGATTAAATCAAACGGAATACATTATACGGAATTTCCACACTTTATTTGCAAATACGGATGCCATGTAACGGCATTGATAATGCAGTCACGCTGATTTCTGGCATAATTTACAAATTGTCTCGCCACAGGCAGCCTTCCACGGTTCTACGTTTAATCGCCGACTCTGTGCTACACGCCCCCGTTAATCGACGAAATGGAGCATAGAATTGAAGCGGATTTCAATCGCGAAACGTCCACAGACGGAATGGAAAATGGCTAAAACTAAATGAAATTACAGTCAGTGTCGCGTCGCGTTTGCATTCGAACGCGTTATCGACGCGATTTCGCCGCGTTGCTTGGCAAAGGAACAGTTCCCATTCGTCCCATCGACCCTTCCAAACGAATTTCATCGTGCAAATAGTGGCGTAAGGAAATCCATTCAACGAGTTTCCGAGACAGCCGAGCTTTCTCGGAGAAATAAGCGGCAAGATGACGAGGATCGTAAGCGGTATCTGGGGCCAGGATAATGCATCTTTCCTTTTTTCCGCCCTGTTCGTCACGGAAATGAGAAAACGAAAAGGGACAAGGAGAACGTCGGAAGCTGGAAAATTATAGTTCACTCTTGATGCACAACGGATTAATTTCTGTTTTTGTCGTGTCTCGGGGAATACCCATTTACGAGCGCGGTTAACGGAAGCATGTAATAACGGGGCTGAAAGACTTTGCTCCAATTCAGACGAATGCTTTTATTAATTATTCTTTCGTTAACTTTTATAGAAAAAAGCATTCGAAGAAAAGTGGATCGAACGAGGAGATATCGGCGGTCGCTAAATGATCGACGCGTGTTCGTACTCGAGGTTGTAGAGGAATTATACGGGAGAAATGTGTCGGTAAAATAGGAATCCTTAAGTTTAAGGTAAAAATTGTAGGAATCTGACAGATATTCCTATTGCCAACCGAGTATCGCTATTTGAGATTCGATCCGATCGATTAAATTCCACGTTACTACGTATATAACGAGAAATGACAGTTCTTCGTGTTATAGTTAATTTCTCGACTAGTCTCGGCGTTTCAATTTTTCACTGCTCTCGTCGAGGGCGTCGCTGATATACCGGTTGCGAGTTACAATTATCGTTAGCATACCTGAGTTCGAGCAGTATCGACGTTTAGTACAGTTAGTAAGAACGGAGGCCGGAATTAATTTCTCACGCGACATTTATTTAGTCTTACGAACCTGAGTCTCGTCTACGTGGTCTGGAGCCTCCGGACTGGCCGAATTGCGGCCATAAATGTTCGACAGAGTCTGGTTCACCGGGAAGTCTGGACCACCCTGCAATAACCATACGATCTAAAAACATCTCCACATGTCCTGTCGACGAGAAAACGATACGTAGTCCCGGTAATCTCTGCGTTTTTCTAATTAAAGCATCGTTATCGAACATCGTGCAAGCCGAATTCGTAAAACCCGCCACTCAACGTAGCAACTCATCCCGACGACTACTCCCCCGTCGCTCTAATAACGATATATTAAACATGCACGGCATAACTTTGAAGGGCCGCTTTATGTCAGAGGCAGTTTGGTAGTTTCGTTTGATCAGTGATCGTTTACGTGTACCGGATCGTGGCTGAAATTTCTACAGCCGAGTTAAAGGAACTTCGAAACAACGCAAAATTTGATACACCGTCATTTTCCATCTCATCTCTCCGAAATAACAGCCAATCTTGCACCGTGGCCGTTGCCAGCGCGTTGCGTTCGCCTTAATCAAAGAATTCGCGATAAGTCGTAACGATGGCCGCCGCGAGTTCGATCGAGCAAACAAGGGTAGGATTTAATTTTCGAATCAATTAGCTATTAAGCCTTAACTCGATCCCTGGTCGCAATTTAAACTTCTCTACCTGGCTCCTTGTTTTCCCTGTCTTTGTCGCGTTCCAGCCCCTGCCTAGCGTTTAACGCTAGTTCGATCTCTCGAAGGCTAGGAAGTGTAGAGCCAGGCACAGGCCTGCAAGGCGGGCAAATAAATAGAGACGGTGAGACGCAAAGTCAATTATCGTTCAGCGAGTGCTGATGGAAGTTCCGTCGAGGCGCGTACTGCGACCGCGTTAAACGAGCCAAACGGAATTATTCATGACGAACTTTCGATGCGCAGGTGTGTTTAACATCCCGCGCCACTTTCGCCCGGCCTACCAGCCTGCACTCTTTATTAAATATACACTATTGCCCTCATCGTTCGACCCTCTCCGTCACGCCCCGTGTCGCGACAACGTCACCCCGTGGCTCGCGTCGACCAACGCGTCGAGAATTTCTTCCCATGCCCTTTTAACACCATCGACGTCCCTGCCACTTCCTTTCCCTCCTTTATCCTATATTCCTGCCGCGATAAATTCCCAACCACGATTCCTCTTTCTTTTACATATCCGATTCGCGTCGCTCGTTCCGCTCCACGCTGCTTAACCCAGCTTTATCGGAAGGGAACTCCGTTAAGCGGGAGGGAA
>NW_016908754.1:446496-494725 GCF_001483705.2 Eufriesea mexicana | reverse complement strand
GAGAGAGATGCGTGAAACTCGGAGAGAAAAGGATTTTCCTCACTGCGGCGAACGATAAGAAGGAATCGTCGGGAAAATAGAGGACAGCAGGATCGATCTATCGCGTCGAACGGAAATGTAAACGAAAGACCACTTTCTGACCAGAAGTCCGAGGGGATACGTCAAACCCTGGGTCCAGAATACGTGTTTGACAGCCAGCTGGCTCGGGTTTAGGAAACGCTGAAGGATGTATGAAAAGCTGACGAGGATACGGTTCTTCGTGCTCGTTGCTTTTTCACCTCGCGCGAGTATGAGAACGTTAAAAGAAAATGACTCTCTATTTTACCCGTTCACGAGATATTAAGCCGATTTATTAGCTTGTAAAATTGCAAATTTTACAGTTAGGTGGTAGCTCGCCACGTGTAATGATCGTTACTTGCGCGTACGTGGCACGACCTAGTGTTACGAGAGAAGGAGCGTAGAGAGGAGAGGTCGACAGAGCTGGCTACGAGTCTCCTGGATTCGTTTATGTCTCGAGTTTTTATTTAATACTAAATCCTAGACATCTTCATTTTTACAAATCCGATTCTAGAAATTACGTTTCCTCCGTCTGGTCAGGATGACTACCCTCGATTCACGGACCCTGTTACTCATGCCCCATTGGCGTCACGTCTGCCAGATATCGAGGGACGAGCCTAGGTTGATGGCGACCTTGTCGTTAACGGTCACTCGGGTCGACGCATCCGTGGAACAGTTTCCACTTTCCCAAGCCTCGGCCATTAAGTGACCGTCATGAACCTAGGTCGTCTCGGGGTCTCTCCGACTTAGAGCAAGACAACGACTTCGTCTACGGAAGATTCCCCATTTTGACGTTTCCGTGAGACCGAGAGAGAATCCGAGACGAAGTTGATCAAGCGAATGTACTCTATCAGCGACGGCGTAATTAACCGAACAGATTAATTCGGTTGCCGAACAGATTAATTCAGGTCCATGCGCGTGTGTGGAAACAGGGGGGCCACGTTCGAGGACACTTGGAATCCCGATCGAAGTTTCCGTAGAGAGTGGGGAGCATTGTTTTCAGGCCGGGCTCGCCTCTAAATTTATCTTGGCGAAAGTTTCCTGGCCGTGGTGCCTTCATTTCGATGCATCCCGAAGAGTTGCCCGATCTCGAGATTTCAAACAGAGGCGCGCGCGTACCGCGGTACGTTTGCCGAAGACTCGAGACTCGGTCTCATCTTCGGATAAACGAACTCGACGCACAAGTGCCTTTTCAATCCGTCTTCCCCTGGCCGCGGCTATATACGGAATCACGCGTGCTTTTCTTCCAGCGCGTTCGTCGATCCGCTCCGGGGATCCCCGGCCGAAAATAATCAACGTGATAGAGGTAGAGAACAACCGAGTTTTCTTCGTTCAACGAGAAACGCTGCCTTCTAGATGGAACGAGTATCGATTGCGATATCGACGAACACGAGCAACCGCCTTTGTCAATTTTAGCTGACGAATTTCTAATCCAGATGATCCTGTCTTAATTACGGCCTTTGTATTTAACACGTTGATAACTGGGTATTTCGTCTACAGTAATTAAATATTAGTTATTCCGAGTAAAACTACCTACGGCATCAAGTCTGCTACCAAAAGGCTAAATTTATATAGTATTTTTCTTATATTATAATCAAATAATATTTGTACGAATTTCTTCACGAAAGAATTGTAGGGACACATCCCAGATGCGGGAAACGAAGGTTCCTTGTAAATACAGGTAGCCCTCCTACAACACGGCATCCGATAACACGGTTTCGCTCTAACACGATGAGAATGCAAAAATCTTTGTACAACACTGTACTTCTACATAAACAGTGACGACGAAGAAATTTATTAAATTAAAGTTGCGTTAAATTAAAATAATATTTTTGCTTTTCTTTTGTTTCGTGTTGCACGTACGTTTATATTTTTAATAAAAATTAAGTTGTTTATGTAGAATTTAAAAAAGATTTGTTTTTAATAAGTTTTCGAAACGTAACCCCTCTTTTTGTGCTGGCTCTGGCTCTTATACAACGCGGTTTCACACAACACGTCATTTTCTAGGAACCTATCTACCGTGTTATAGGAGGGTTACCTGTCTTTTCGAATCCTTCGGGACATCTAGGGTCAATGGGGTCCTGGTTTATGTCTTTATGACCAGGGCCCCATGACTCGCGGACTCGCGGACCACCTCGACGTCTAATGAGTGGCGAGAAAGAGTCAATTCCTTTGCGTCTCTCCAACTACACGGGTCTTTTTCAAAAAGCTAGCCTCCTGTTTTCCGCATTAGGTCCCCCGTACGTAATAAAGTCCTACCCAAGAAAACGTAGCGCTATTTTCACTCGATCCCTCTCGTCCCCCGCCTTCAGAATGTCCAGTAAAACGAAAATTGCCGTGACCGGTTGTCAACGTTCAGGCGACTAAACGTAAACGGATATTTCCATGATAGGTCGTCAACGCGTTAACGGCGCTGCAATCGAGTTTGCTGAAGTTATATTTAATCTGCCAAAAATTTTAAAAATTGATGAAGACTGGAGTAGATACGCGGTGGCTAACTAGAACTGAAAGTGGATTATTTTCTAAGAAAGTCGAAGCCCGAGGGATTAAATTGATCCAAATGTTCCGTGTGAACTTTCGAAATTTTTAGCAGCTCGGAAACTTAAGTTTTCGGAAGATTACTTTTACGGAATTCAGAATAGTGCACAATACGGTAATAACCTAAATATCCCTGTAATGAGGACAACGTACAGTTGACCCGCACGTGACTTTTAGTCAGCTTCGTTAGAACCGCCTCAAGAGACACTTAAAACACTCAAAGACTACACATCTCATAACTGTCCACTTGCACACATCTCTAAAAACGCGATCAATGGCGTATGTAGCACCATCTCCGAGCGAATTTACAGTGACAGATAGGGAAAAAGTACGAGTGCTTGAAAGACAACGGAGCACAGTGGGGAACTGCGTTGAAAAGCTGGCCAAAATTCAATTTTTCAACTGAGCAATTGTAAAACTGTGTATTTTATCATTTATTGGGTTAGAGGCCATCAAAATTGACAAAATTTAGTGCTCCTATATATCTTAAGATTCATTTTTATTCCATATGTATACTCCTCAACTATGAAGTCGAATTTTCCACTTGAAAATCACCAAAATCCAAGGCTAACAATTTTTATACAAATTAAAAGACACCTTTAAATCTTGGCCAGATTTTCGACCAAATTCTCCACTGTGCCTTCGCTATTTGCCAGACTATCTATTCAATCGAGATATCGTATCACATTTTTCGCAAGCTTATAAATACAATATTATTTACTGGGATAGAGACCGTCAAAATTGACAAAATTTGGTGTTCATATATATCTTAAGATTCCTTTTTATTGCATATGCATACTCCGCAACGATGAAGTCGAATTTTCCACGTGAAAATCAGCAAAATCCAAGGCCAACAATTTTTGTACAAATTAAAAGACATCTTCAAATCTTGGCCAGCTTTTCGGCCAAATTCTGCACTGTGCCTTCGCAATTTGCCAGACTATCTATTCAATCGAGATATCGTATCACATTCTTCGCAAGCTTACAAATAAGCTTATAAATACAATAATCATTTACCGGGTTAGAGGCCATCAAAATTGACAAAATTTGGTGTTCATATATATCTTAAGATTCATTTTCATTCCATATGCATACTCTTCAACGATGAAGTCGAATTTTCCACTTGAAAATCACCAAAATCCAAAGCTAACAATTTTTGTACAAATTAAAAGACATCTTCAAATCTTGGCCAGCTTTACGGCCAAATTCTCCACTGTGCCTTCGCAATTTGCCAGACTATCTATTCAATCGAGATATCGTATCACATTCTTAGCAAGCTTATAAATCGGAGCTTTCGAAGCGTAAAGCGAAAGTAGCTGTCTTATGAAATTCTTAAATCACTGCAACACTCTACCCCTTCGAACATTGATTTAATCCTCGATCGATGATCGTGTCTAGTGGGTTGGATCCCGAAGCTTCGCGTGTCATCCGCGACGCAACACGTACAAATGCTGCAGTAAAGTAGTAAGCCGAAGCTCTAATCGAGGCGCTGCTGTTCTCCAATTTCCTTAATTCCGCGCTTACCGGTTCCAAAAACATCAGTCGTACAAAACGTCTCGTCATGTCTGTCGTGTCTCGGTTTAATACCCACGTACAGCAACGGCTTAAGCTATTCCACTCGTAAACAACTCGTCGCGCTGGCAGGGAACAAATTCCAGTCGGATGCAAGTGCAAGATCAAATCGAGCGAATCGTGGTGTATAGTTTAGACACCAGGAATTACTGCTCGACTTACAATGTTCGCCGTCGAATTTCGATAACGTTGGAACTTTCGAGCTATGCGTGCCTGTTGGCACAGTGCTCGCGCCCGATGACAGTTTGACCATAACTACTGGCAGCTGGCGTTTACCTAGTCACCTCGGGGCGACCACAAAACGTCAGTATCCGGTGGCTAGCGCCCCGTCTTGGTGCTTATACGCGGGTTTAGCCGGCGCGACGGCTCCGTAGCAGTTGGGCGTTCCCGATAATACCCCTGCTTCTTGATTCCACTCATCCCCCAGCCCCTCTGTCGCTGATCCCCCGTTGGAAATCCGACGGGCCACCGAGGGGGGTTCGAGTTTCCGTGTAAGTAAACGCGGCGGAAACGTCGGACGTTTCGAAACGTACGAATGGTGGATCGATCATGGACGATGTATTATCCGTGCATCGAATTGTTTCGGCGCAGGGTTCGATTCTACGCCCGAGAATTCGAGTGGAAATTCCGCGCAGAACGGCGTTTTATCGATCGCCACGGATAGTTACAAAATATCTATGAAACAGGAGAATTCCCGAACTTCCAATTACTTGATAGTTTCTCACCCCAGTATCGGAGCTCAGTCACATTTTTCGCCACGGTTGCGTGTGCTCGCGATGGCTTCTTTCGGCGAAAAGAGATGGAAAAAAAAGGGGAGAATATAATAGAACGATGGCAGTGTTAGATACAGCGATCGGGCGGAGAGGGATATCGGTATTTCGATATCGACACTGTTTGATCGGTGGAAATGGAATTTCAGCGACGAGAATGGAACGATCGCGAAACGACCCTGGAACTGGCAGAACGGAGCGAATTGTACCGTCGACAACGATTTCGCGAATTCCACTCTAAAGTTCCACTACCCGGGTCTAAACGTTCTTCTATTTCACGCGATTCTCCGCTCCTCGTGCTCCTTACGCCGCTTCTTATCACCCCTATTCCACGGCGACGATCCCTTTTGTACGCGTGGCTGCAAGGTGCCACTCGACGACAATCAACCGGAAGCTCGTCGTCGACGCAACGAGGATCGATCCGTAATAAAATCTCTCCCCGGGTGAATCAGCCGACCTCGTGAAAAGACGTGCCCGGGACGATGATCGAATACGCGTATCTCGCGGTGGCGCAGAGCAATTTTGCTCTTCGATAGCACCGCTTCTGCCCCCCGCACGGTCCACCCTGCTATTTTCCATGTCCCTTCGCCATTTCGTGGCTGGAGCTCACGTTATCCCAGACACCGCCATGTATCGCGGTGGGGCTGCTCCTGGAACCGGTGGAAACGCATACTTCCGGTTCGCGCATTGCAACTTCGTGGCACGTACTTCTTTGCCCTGTGGCGGTGGCTCGTGGTGTATATCCAACTCGATAACTCGAAAACTTCGTCTTGAATCTCGCCAGATTTTCGTCGTCCGCGATTTCGACTCGCTGTTGCGACCACTTCGGGTCGCGTTTCGGGATAAACGGTACCACGACGAAGAGCAGGGAACACGGCGGGGGGTTGTGAAACGTTAATGGAGGATAATTCGCTTCGGAGATACCGACAGGAATGTTTCGGGAAGACCGGGATATAGACGTGAAATATTTAATCGATCCGAAGAGTCGGGATTCGGTGTTTTCATTGGTCGCTTTATCGCGGTTGTTTGGCCTGCCTTGATTGGCACAAACGAACACGGTTTACTTTGCGGCGGTAAGTTCTTGTGCTTGCCGGTATTAACCGATTGAAACGTCGGTTGGGAATCGAAGGAACCGATAACGCACGTTCAACTATTGGCAAATTACATTTGCTGAGTCTGCGATTGCAGCTTGGCCAGGAACCAATTCTGGTGGATGTATTATACCGATGCATAATTAATGTCTCGCTGATAATGTTCATTGATAGCAAGTAATTTCGGTAATGAAAATTACGACGTTTTCGGCCAAGCTCTTGATATACGACACAACGGGCGTTATGTTAAAAGCTTCTGCCGGTAGCCTGTCCGAAAATTTCTTACTTTATATATCGCGTTACCCCCTCCGACGTGGAAAATATTTTTCCCGGTGTATGGAAAACATTTTTCGCCGCGGAGAATAACAAGCCTGATTTAAGGCTCTAAGCACGCCGTACTATTTGCTAAATCTTCCCGTATTTTTGCCGGATAATCCCGGTGCCCCGAGCTCTGGAATTTCAGAAAATTTCACGGCAAACCCGTGTGTCGGAATTATGCTTGACAAAAATTGCGCGCCCCGTTCTACGAATACTGGCGAACGTTTTGCTTTCAACGTGACTTCCGTCGAGATTTTCGAATATCTCGCCGTGTGGAAGGTTCGCCGTCGTTACCGTAAGAATAAAATAAGGGGTTTACTTTCTTCTGTAATATTCGATCGAAAGCGGAGGGACCGAATTGGGAAGGTTTCAAGGGCGGATTCGGTTCCTTTATAACCGCCCGCTACCTTTATGCCCCCTTTATGCGTCGCAAAAGACCATACGTATCCTTAATACTCCTTTTTTTCCTTGCGGCATTCAGCCGTTCGAAAATGAGATTCCTTTGTATCGGCCTTTTTACGCCGATAATTTTCCGACTGCCGAATTGTCCGCCCGCAGCCCGCATTCAGAAATCCTATGGCGTTTCGTTATCGCACGGCTCGCGTATTCTCCGCCTATGCCGTCAAAGAACGTGGAAAATAGTTGAAGGCAGCGCCTCCGCTAATACCGATACCGTAGCGGGGCAACTTTATTAGAAATTCCTGCCACCAAGTTCGCGATAACAATTTACAAGTTTGCAAAATCCCGTCGCGCTTACTTTGAGAATTTATCAACAATTTCCCCGGGCGCAACAAGCCGCGTTAGCAGCTAAATATTTTACATCTCGCGCGCCGTCATCCGGTTCGTCGTAGTTTAAAGGTCAACTTAGCGGGAGAAAATGAGAAATTTATTTCAGCGAAATTAAAGTACCGTTAAAAGGGAAAGCCACGGCGCGTCTTTTATTTTCGTGCCCGCTAAAGCCTTCGTTCCCTCTCTCCCTCTGTTTCTACCAGAACAGAGAGAATTCTCCGTACAAGCTTTAATGTTAATAGACACGCTGTTCACCCCTGCCCGGGATCGTAACTTGCGTATCGAACGAGGACACTCTTCGTAGCGCGTCGCGTCGATAATCCCGGTACCGGTGCACCACGGCTTTATAGCGTGGCGAGGCAGCACGGACACTGTACCCGAAACTAATTTCGTCGGATAGCTTCGGGGATCATTCGACGCCACCAAGAACGTAGCACTTTTATCGTTAGATGAAAGAACGCTCCCGTGAACCCGATGGAACGAAATACCGTCTCGTGGGGACAGGGTTTCACGGGTCAAGGGGTTTTCAGCGTTGCGCGCTGCTCTCTCGCTCTCCATGTCGCTCTGAAAGGGTGTCCTGTTCGCGCAAGAATTCGCGCTTTCCAGGCTGGCGAATTTTTTTCCCCCCATCACGTCCACTCTCGATCGATCCTTGCCAACTTTCCGCTACTCTTCCGGCGGTCTGTTTGTTCGGTTCGCGATTAATTTTCTCGAGCCTCGCGTCGTCGAGCCACGCGAAGAGAGAAACTTTAGAGAAAGCGTCAGCTAGAACGGTTGCAATTATCACGGCGGTTCGATTCGGTTCTCGTTCGTACAAAGGCGTTCGCGAAGACCGGGAGAGAAGGCGCGGTAATTGCACGAAGGTTACGGAAAATAATATCAAGGGGAGGAGGCACTGCATCGCCTCCGTTAGCTATTAGCGCGACTTAAGAGATAGCGAACGTACACGAGAACAGTGTGGCGCCCGCACACAGACTTTCGAGTCTGTCTACTTTGTACGGCAAAATAACGACCTCATTATCAACCACCAGCCGGTTGTTCCACCGCTGCTATTAGCTCTTGGGTATTTATGCACGCTTTTATTAAGCTCGCCGAGTTCAAGCTTGCGCGTCTGTTGCGAATTTCCAAGATCCTTTTTCCGCCGCCTGTTATCGCGTTATCGTTAAACGCGTGGATTATCGTTCGCCGATGAACATCGAATCGCTCGTGGAATCCACGCTGAGCGTCTTGCACGATGTTTTACACGGATAACCGAGACACGAACCGACGCGTGCTGCGATAAGACTTTCGCGGAGGAAAGTTAATTAGAGGACGGTATCTCGGTGTGGAACGGGTAATGAATTTCGCGAACGTCGGTTTCCATAACGGTCCGGGCATCGATCTAAATTACGATTGTCGGTCAGCTAATTGTGAGCTTCCTCCGCAATTCCACGAAATTACGAGTCGATGTAATCTCCACTGATTGCCGACGCGAATTAAGGCTGCTATTTACAACTGACGTTGATTCTGACCCAATGCTCGGGCTCGATCAATCCTACGAATAATTTTAATAAGGTCGCCACCAAGCTTTATCGTCCGTGAACGATCATCGTACGCGATCGGGTCGCTAAAAGCTTGGAGTTTAATTCTCGCACACGTACGGCTCATAACCTTATACAGCTCGTTTTGCAACCGTTGGAGAAAACCATCAAAGGGACATTAAAACGGACCCTATCTCTAAACCTGATCGATCGTTGTTCACCGATCGACTCGGTTCCAACGAACATTATAATACACCCCTGTAGTCGGGGCAAGTGTAAGAAAACCTGGAACGAAATGGGACAGGGTAACTTTATGATTCCATCGGCCGAAGCCAAGAAGCTCGTTACAAACCGGTGATTCGACCCTCGTAAATTCCATCCGAGCTTACCTTTACGAAAGTAAAAGAAATTCAATCTTGTTACAACTCCATTTCACTGTCGTGATTATCGATCGGTAGCGAGGATTCCTCGAGCACCCCGAAGACACCCCTATTTCGAATTAACCCTTTGCTTTATGATCTTTTTAGAATCTATTAGAACCAAAAAACGACAGTCCGAACTAAGCTTTTGTGGTACTGCGAGCAGTGAAGCACGCTAACAAAGGAAATAGTATTAAGAGTAATGGCGGGACGAATGGGGGTGCGGTGTTACTTCTAATTGCATGCATGGGAACGCTCGGAGAACGAGGAATAATAAACAGCTGCATCGGGTTCGACTCGGGCGTTTAAGGCGACATCTGAGGCACGGGCGAAAGAACATACGAAGAACATACGAGAAAGAATCATTTTGATGGGATATCTATGGCTGCATCGAGTGAGAAAGAAAGCCTGTATATGAAAAGAGAGAGTTTTGGCTTTAACACTAGGTTCACGGAAGCTATCTGTGTACCTATTTCTAAGAATACTTGTCAAATTGACAGGCATGGTTTTCAGCGTTGCGCGCTGCTCTCTCGCTCTCCATGTCGCTCTGAAAGGGTGTCCTGTTCGCGCAAGAATTCGCGCTTTCCAGGCTGGCGAATTTTTTTCCCCCCATCACGTCCACTCTCGATCGATCCTTGCCAACTTTCCGCTACTCTTCCGGCGGTCTGTTTGTTCGGTTCGCGATTAATTTTCTCGAGCCTCGCGTCGTCGAGCCACGCGAAGAGAGAAACTTTAGAGAAAGCGTCAGCTAGAACGGTTGCAATTATCACGGCGGTTCGATTCGGTTCTCGTTCGTACAAAGGCGTTCGCGAAGACCGGGAGAGAAGGCGCGGTAATTGCACGAAGGTTACGGAAAATAATATCAAGGGGAGGAGGCACTGCATCGCCTCCGTTAGCTATTAGCGCGACTTAAGAGATAGCGAACGTACACGAGAACAGTGTGGCGCCCGCACACAGACTTTCGAGTCTGTCTACTTTGTACGGCAAAATAACGACCTCATTATCAACCACCAGCCGGTTGTTCCACCGCTGCTATTAGCTCTTGGGTATTTATGCACGCTTTTATTAAGCTCGCCGAGTTCAAGCTTGCGCGTCTGTTGCGAATTTCCAAGATCCTTTTTCCGCCGCCTGTTATCGCGTTATCGTTAAACGCGTGGATTATCGTTCGCCGATGAACATCGAATCGCTCGTGGAATCTACGCTGAGCGTCTTGCACGATGTTTTACACGGATAACCGAGACACGAACCGACGCGTGCTGCGATAAGACTTTCGCGGAGGAAAGTTAATTAGAGGACGGTATCTCGGTGTGGAACGGGTAATGAATTTCGCGAACGTCGGTTTCCATAACGGTCCGGGCATCGATCTAAATTACGATTGTCGGTCAGCTAATTGTGAGCTTCCTCCGCAATTCCACGAAATTACGAGTCGATGTAATCTCCACTGATTGCCGACGCGAATTAAGGCTGCTATTTACAACTGACGTTGATTCTGACCCAATGCTCGGGCTCGATCAATCCTACGAATAATTTTAATAAGGTCGCCACCAAGCTTTATCGTCCGTGAACGATCATCGTACGCGATCGGGTCGCTAAAAGCTTGGAGTTTAATTCTCGCACACGTACGGCTCATAACCTTATACAGCTCGTTTTGCAACCGTTGGAGAAAACCATCAAAGGGACATTAAAACGGACCCTATCTCTAAACCTGATCGATCGTTGTTCACCGATCGACTCGGTTCCAACGAACATTATAATACACCCCTGTAGTCGGGGCAAGTGTAAGAAAACCTGGAACGAAATGGGACAGGGTAACTTTATGATTCCATCGGCCGAAGCCAAGAAGCTCGTTACAAACCGGTGATTCGACCCTCGTAAATTCCATCCGAGCTTACCTTTACGAAAGTAAAAGAAATTCAATCTTGTTACAACTCCATTTCACTGTCGTGATTATCGATCGGTAGCGAGGATTCCTCGAGCACCCCGAAGACACCCCTATTTCGAATTAACCCTTTGCTTTATGATCTTTTTAGAATCTATTAGAACCAAAAAACGACAGTCCGAACTAAGCTTTTGTGGTACTGCGAGCAGTGAAGCACGCTAACAAAGGAAATAGTATTAAGAGTAATGGCGGGACGAATGGGGGTGCGGTGTTACTTCTAATTGCATGCATGGGAACGCTCGGAGAACGAGGAATAATAAACAGCTGCATCGGGTTCGACTCGGGCGTTTAAGGCGACATCTGAGGCACGGGCGAAAGAACATACGAAGAACATACGAGAAAGAATCATTTTGATGGGATATCTATGGCTGCATCGAGTGAGAAAGAAAGCCTGTATATGAAAAGAGAGAGTTTTGGCTTTAACACTAGGTTCACGGAAGCTATCTGCGTACCTATTTCTAAGAATACTTGTCAAATTGACAGGCAAAGGAAACCACGTGCCTTTTTTTTTAAACGATTAGTTTAATTTAAAAACAATTATATATTATATTAACAGTCTTGATATAAGTTAACTAAATCTGTTACTATCGTATAATTGAAGCAACCCTTTTGTCAAATTGACGGGTTCCGTAAATCTAGCGTTAACACGTTGAATGCCATGGGGGTCACCGGTGACCGGCAACGCGACCATTAGTAAAAATACATAATTAGAGTAAATATCGATACTGATAAATTTTTAAATAGTACCATCGTTACTACAATGGTTCGAAGAAATTAATGCCGTACAGAACATGCAAAAATAATTTTATTTATACAAAGAAGAGGTGAATCGAAACAGTCGGCACAATATGTCGCCACTCTTTTAGTGCAATTCTTTGCTCTCATTCTTCCTAGCTGATTTGAATTATTTTCGTAGCACACCTTGCAAAATCGCCTCACATTTCGCACACTTCCAGGTTTCTTTTTAAATTCGTGACGACGTTTTTTCTGTACGTAATTGCTCGATGAAACGCAATCTTCGTGATCAGAACATTTCACTAAATGCATCGTTAACTTCGTCCTAAAATCGGGAATTGAAATATTTTTTCCAGTTGCTTTTCAAACAATTGATAATGGCAAAAATGGTCTACAGCGCCTCGGGGGTCACCGGTGACCCCTGTCACGAAAAATACATTAAACGCGATTATACGACTCACGTTATCCGTTGTAAATAATATTTCAACATAATATGCATCGTATAATAAAATATTCGCGATGGCGCCATGGGCAATCCACGTGAAATGCACGGGGCAGTCAACGTGTTAAGTAAAAATGCAAGGGCGCAGACAAGGCAGAATGCGTGTAGTCGAGACGTAGTGAATAGAGGATCGTGTGTTTGAGAGTTAGAATTGAGAGAAACCCAGTGTAATATATTTTAATTAAATAAATCTGTTTCGTTATTAAAAAGGAGTCGTTGTTTATTAATCTATTGATCTAGCACTAATCCTACCTTCTACCATTATCCAGTCGAAGCTATAGTGTGTACTAGACCCGATTATTACGTCAACCATCAGCAAGATTGCTCTTAGGGTGTGACGGCAGATGGGCAAAGATCTCGAGACGAAGATCGATCTTGAAATTCGGAATAATCGAAACTACCAGCGAGTGCTCGTGAATAACCAACGTAACGATCACAATATATATTCTTCCGAAGTGGCAACGGAACGGGACAGGTTTATGGGTTCATCGATCGTGGCTGACGCCGGAGCTAGCGATATAGGCTCGAGATTGAGGCCAGCAGCCCCCAGAGCGAACGGCGCAATATAACGTCAGGGGTGAAGTCGTTGTCACGGTGTTCGCGGTACAAGCGCGTACAGCCACGACTGGTACTCCTGGCCGATGCTCGTCCCTTTGTAAGCCGATGAAAGGAAGTCACGCACCGGCGCGTGACCGGATATAGCGAATAGGTCACGACGAGTGCATTCTGAACGCCCCTTTCCCGGGCCCCGTCTGCCCCGTTGCTTTTCTTCGCCCCTTTGTCTCCGTTTTCCCTATCTCTTCCCGGGCTTGTTCCTCGTTCGGTTTATACACGGTGACGCTTAAAGGGAAGGGTCAATTTCGCGCAGGTTTCACGGTTGAAACTGAACTTGCAAGAGGAGAGTTTCGTTTTCCAGCGAGGTGAATTTTTTCCCCGGTTTCGGCGGATGGCTCCGAATGGAGCACGCGGTTGTTAATTAAAGGCACATGGTCCATAGGGAGGTGTTCCTTGATGGAGACGCTGAGCGCTCCTGCAATTTCTATTAGCATGCTCCTACATGCAGTGTGCCTGGCTGCTCGATAGCAGAGCGACTCGCTACGTCCATGATGAATACGGTTCGAATTCCTAAAGGCTCTAATATTTCCAGTTGGTATCTCGAGAAGACAGTGCTCAGAGTCCAGAGGATATATCTGTTTCAAATATTTTTACGTCGAATCCTCGGTTTATTTATATCAGATCAAGGGAAGAAACGCGCGAGTTGATCTAAGGGAGCTCGCGTACGAGTTACAAGGATTATTCGAGACTTTCCAGTTTAGTCTACGTTCAATACCCTATCGAGATCTCGAATCTGACTCGTTCTAACGTTTCAGGGACACCTTGTGTATTTATTTCCTCCTTTGTACCTGCGTCTTTCTTTTTCCTTCCACCCCAATTGTTCCCTTCCTTTTCCTTTCCTCCGTTTGTTTTTCCGCCGTACTTCTACACCTCTCATCGAGCCGCGCCGCTCCTTGAATTTCTTCGTTTCTGTTTCTCTATTTAACTACTTCTCATTGTCCAGCCCCGCGCGCCATTCCGACCCTTTGTTTTCCTTTATCTCTGCCGGTCGTCCCCTTTTTATCCGTTTTTCCCCGCCCCGACTCGACCTTTTCGCAGACGTGGCCCCACTTCGAATTTCTTGATATACAACGGTGTTCGATCTCAAAGAACGACATAACGTTCGAGACCTGGCACGAACCGGGACGCTCGTGCATGTGCTCCCGGTATACCGCTGGCTTTTCACCGGCTCCGGAAAGCTCGTGTCGATAGCAATAAACTTTGCAGAACTTTGCGAGAGCAATTCGGCTCCGGCCGCTCGATACACGTTGCACTGGTTCGCTCGTGTTTCCAGCGTAACGCGAAATATCCACGATATATTTTGAGAACCTTCCTTCACAGGAATTCGCTACGGGCGCGTTCTAGTAACGTCAGATTGTTGTCGATCTTCGGCTCGGGGGCCGAGCATCGATTGATTTTTCAGATATTTCTGCCGGACAGGCTCGTACATTAAACGAGAAGCTGTTCGGGCCAAGTCACGGTGAAATTCCCTATCTGTCGATACTCTCCGCGCCCATCGGTCGTGGAAAAACGAACACTTGTAAATTTCACCGGGCAATCGTTCTGCTACGCTATTTCTAGCGTAGCCCGGCGGTGTGCATGCACACGGTACACGTCCGGAATATTGCATAACGATGCATTAATTCGTCCGGCTATATGAAAAATTAAACGGCAAAGGGGGGAAGGAGGGAAAAATTGGTAACGCGGTAAAAATTCGGGAACCGCGAATTCGCGAGGGAATTTAAATTCCTTGCAGCGATCGCGAGCGACGAACGTGGAAAACGGGTTAATTTTTCGAATCCGAAGAACAGCTGGAAACGTGCATCAGCGGGAAAATATTTGCTCGATCCTCGAACACGGAGTTCGTATTGAAAATCAGGCAAATATTTTCATTGGTTTTCACGTAAACGAATTTCCCAGTGCCCGAAAGTTTCTTCCACGTTAATTTCGCACGCACGGGGTAAAATTTCACGACAGCCATGGGAGAAATCGAACCTCCTGCTGCAGCGTGGCTCGTGTACGCGTACACGGTTACGGATTCTGTCAAATTCGCGGATGTATTCGATATATATCTCACGGCCGACCGTGCACCGATGCAACGCTGTCTGCTCGCAGTTGTTGATGTAACACAACGCGTACATCGAAACGAAATCGATGAACGAGCATCGAAACGACTCCGGGTTGGATTAAACCACGCATATCTGGCATCCATTGCAGGTTGCTGCACTGCCAAATATTTCTGTCGGCAACGAGCACGGGAAGACACTGAAATATGACCGGTGCGGCTGCGCTGCTGGATTGTAAAATCTGGATATATCATGGCGGAATAAATGACCCGGCTATAGGTATACCGGAGATATATGTATATATTTTATTGCAAAAACGAGAGAGATCGAGAGAGCTCGGGCAATAGTGGCACGAAGCGTTCTTTTTTGCGAACGTTTGCTGGTTGTCACGGGACGTGACTATGAGCGGAGGTGGCTGCAGCTACCGCACTTCCGGTCGAAGATTTTAATCGCCCGGGAACGCTGCAGCTATCCCATCCGCCATGTCGTTTTCCTATCTCCGTCCGATGTCTTCTCTTCGCGAGAATTTAAGAGCGCAACGAGCGAAATAGCGCGTTAAATAATAAAAGGAAAGCGATTTCGGCCGAGGTTAAAAAGCCACGGCTCGCCTCGCAGGCGTGGCAATTTTTCGCCGAATTACTTGGCAAGCGATACACGGTGATTATGTGAAGCTCTTCGAGTCAAATTGCTTCGGAGTTCACTAGTTACCGGAACTTCCAAGCACGCGAACGTGCTTGGTTTAGCGGATTACGGCCGTCTCAAAACTCGGCTACCCGCCGTTCTTCGATCAGCGAGCTAGCCGCTCGAGCGAACCTCGAGATTCGAAAAGTACGTCTCGATCCGCGGCGTCTCTTTGGAACCGCATCACCCGTGGACGAGGTGGAAGATCGATGAAAGGGCGAGGTACAAAAGGCAGAGGAGTAGACCGGTTAAAGCTGACCAAATCTGTTTAAAGTATCCGCAGGGTACGAGAAGCTCCCTCGAGAACTCGGGTTCGTTCGTGTCGATCACGCGAAAGGATTTACACTACGGTGCTACGTAAACTTTTCGTCCCGGTGGAGCTAACGTTTAGTTATCGATGACTGACTCGACAACATGGCGAATATCGTGGCAAGATTTCAACAGCCTGTTTAAGTCCACTGGAGACCACTCGGATGATGGCTACACGAGACTAATTACCCAAACTCGACTCGAATTCATGGATCGATAACCATCTTCTGGTTTGTGCATCTACGATTCGGATCGTTTAGAAAGAATATTTCTCGTCCAAAAGCCAGTTCCAATGCTGTATCGTTCTATTCGAAACGATTCGTCTTTCAAAAGCAAGGGGTTAAATCAATAATACAGCAGACAGAGTATACAAACGATATGGGGGATAATTGGAAATCTCAGACTGCTGAACGGCAAATCAACTAACTCAGCGGTGTTTTATACGATCACGAATTGTTTTGACAGTTCGCCCAACTGTTCCAGTCGTACCTTGGTCGGGTGATCGCAGACACCGCGGAGCAGTCGGGAATAAGCTCATGGATAATTCCTCTCTACGGAAATAGATCTTGCATAAGAGAGTGTATAACCGTGTTCCATAAAATTTGAAAGACACGTTTCAGCCTTCGGCACTAGAAAAATATTCCACGTCACGTTCACGATGCGTCATTGGGAAACATGATCGCTATTTTCGTGTTTGAAACATGTGCGTTCCTCTGCCGTGACACGTTTTCGGCATATTCTCGGCTGGAAGAAGGAACCCCGGTATTTTTTAATTCTCTTAGACAAACGTCGAAATTCCAGACACGCGTTACGCCCGGGAAAGACGTCGTTCGATTCACGAAACGCTGACGACGTGTTAGATCGTCGAGTTTATGAAATTGTTCGTCCTGATCCTCCGATTTCATAGCCTTCCTCTTTTGTACGTGCCCGGGCATGTCGTGCTGTAGGAATGAATAGAAAGACGAACAAGAATGCGCTGATAAGGGCGAGGTCGAAATGCACGACGCAGCAAAGAAGCAGCTCCAGTTCCGGCAATACGAAGAATGGAGAGAAAATCCTGACCTTCTTATTTGCTCAATTTGTACCGGTAAAATGGACATCGTTCTGTCTAACGTACCCTTTGTACAAACTGTCCGTCTTGTTAAATCCGTCTCCAAGGTAGAAAAATCTCAAAGGAACGAGAATTTATCCACGATCGTTACAGTCGTTTTGAAATATTTCCTCCCCCTCTTTCTCTCTTTTCTTTTCCTCCTCTCTTAATAACCTCGATTAAATATTTTTCACGGACGTGAAACGAGTATACCCCCGTAAAATCCCGTCTCGCTGATATTCCTTTCGCAGTCGCTTAAAAAGTCGACGCGTCGCCATTCGCGTTCGCAGGTCCGTGCTTCTGAATCCTCGTTTAATAAACGAACCGGAGTATAAACACGTCATTTCGCGTCAGCTTGTAGGAATAAAATTCAGCCGCGAGCAATGCATTTCCACGCTACCTGCAATTGTTTTGACACGCAACGATTTCAACCGCTGTCCGTGTCCCATAATCTACGAGACCCGTTTTTACCCCGTTTCCCTGTTATCGAGCAGCAGGCCGGCTATGGTGGGACGGCAGGTGGAGCGTGATAAAAAGGATCGTGACGAATGTTAAAACGAAGTTCGTAACGGGGAAACGTCAATTAATGTAACGAGCACGGTGGACAGAGGCAGCGCGCGGAAAATATACCCACGGTTAAATTCATTTTCGCGCATCAATTTCCGGCACCGCGGATTCTTGCACGCGCTATTGATATTTCCCTTAACGAATCAATAATAACGTCAATCGAGTGGAAACGCTACGTTGAAATTCATTTCGCGAACGTCCGATTTACCACCACCGTAATCCCCCGTCCGGATCCAGTGATTTTTTAACGCACTTGCGACTACATCCCCGTCGCGGATTAGCGTCGTTAAACGATCAATTATCGAATTCGAGGGCTTTACGTCGGCGACTGTATAATGCATGACAAATACAACGGGTCGATGGTCGAAACAGCGCCATTCTAGCCGCTGTTAATTTACAGATGCCCCGACGAGGAGCGAATACATTCCCGTTTGGATAAAAATTAACCGAGATGTTCGATCCTTCGCCTGGATTTCCATTTTCCTGGTCGGATTAACTTTTAAATCCCCGTTGGCCATTCGCGCGAGAATTTCGAATTCCGTCGAGCCTTTAATCAACGAAGCCAATTATCATTACGCAACGATCGAGCTCCGCTCGCACTCGCGCGGTCTTCTTCAACTCGCCCGACCGGAAGTTCGTTCGCGAAGAACGATAATAGCGAAACGATGTAGAACTTGAAAAATTCTCGCGTGAAACTCTCCGGCTGCACGGATATCGGCTCAACTTTCCGAGCCGCAAAATCGCGGTCTAAATTTAAAATCGACCTGCCCCTTCGGGAAAGAACCCTAACCCATTTCGTTCATTGTACACCGCTCGAGGACTTGGGAATTTCCAACAATTAACGGGAATTTTCAACTCGCTAATAATCAGCCGTTCATTCCCGATCCGGCGAATGGGAATCGAAGAAGGGTGGCGCGCGAGCCACCGCGACGAGACCACGTTTTCACGCTCCTGAAGGCGAAAAACTTTTGACCTAGCTCCGGCTTCGACGTGGAACCGAAACTTCTGTCACGCTCCTTCACGACGAAATTACGTTTCAACCCTCTGCGATATCAGTTCCTTTTTTCCGCACGAGGAACCGAGCAGACGGGGGCGGCTGCGGGGGTGGTCGCCGAGGAATCGAAAATTTAAATGTACTCGGCAAATTCAGAATCCATCGTCGCTGACCCGTGATCCCTATAGAAAGATCGGCGATGAAAATTCTGGAAACGGGTCACTGATATTATTCAATGGTACGCGCCACTTCTTCGCAAAATGTTTTAAGCGAATCGCGATAATTAACGCCGACGATGGTTATCCGGTTTATTAACCGAGGCTCGGCGAGGTTAACGCGATTTCGAGAGTACTCAGCGGGGAACACAGCGAGAAGCACTCGGGCTTTGAACTTTGGACTTTGTTTAAGGGACCTTGGATTTTGTTCCCTTTCAAAAAGGAGGGTTATTAACAGGGTCAGACGTGGGTCGTTATCGATGTTACATTATGCTGTCGAAACTTGGAAATAAGGGTCCCAAAGGAAAATGGGAAAGGCGATAATCCCGTCGGATAAACGGCGATAGGGTATAATGTACATTTGAAAAAGTAGCCGTGACACTTTCTCGCTCGAAAACGATAGTGCTCGATGGCCGAACGATTTATCGATGAAACGACACATTTTACGAGAGATAAATTGAGTTTTATTGACCATCTTCGGGCATACCGGCTCGAATAATTAATGCATATTTATACGAGGGCAGAATGGCGCGACGACGCGACGTTAAATAATGCAATTTTATTCAGACCATAACCGGTCGTACATCAGTAGCAGTTCTCGACGTTGGCCCGACTGTCTCGGCCCGGACGCTGGCCTATTGTTGTAAAATGAAAGTTTAACGACGCGACGGTAAACAAAAGAGGGAGAATTAAAGCCCGGCATTAAATTCCAACGCGAGCAAAGTGATCCGCGCGATGAGCGTCGACTCCACCCTCTTCCACCCTGCTTCGCTCTGTACGCGGCTCTGTGATCCGAAACTTCGCAGTGAAATAACGAGGTATAATTTGCGAAATTGTGTCATTCGGCGAGGCGCAAAATTTCTCGCATTTGTCGAATTTCTTATTTAGGAAAATATAACGTACATAGCGTACACAGAGTCTTCTAATTCTTAGCGATATCAGAATCAGATATCGACGGAAGACGTTGGAATTGGTAGATGGTAAAACACCGGAGTTGCTTTCGAGAAAAATTGTAATTATTCGCCATCTTATTTTACCGGTTTAATTGCTGGTTTGTCTTATTCAGCTTTCGACTAGATCCAGGTCGAAGGAGAAATAAAACGATCTCGGCTCCGTTTCGAGCCAGGTAGCGAGATATCGGTTTACCTGGCGCGTTTCGACGGTAGACGAGCTGAGAAAGGTGAGACATATAGACGGGTGAAAAGAAAGCGGAAGGAACAACGAGGAAGGAGATCCCAGCAACGAACAGAGCTTGTTCACCGGTTCTAATGAATCTCGCGAATGAAGACTGCCAACGAGAAACGAGCAGGAGCTAAGAGGGTGGCTAACGAAACGAGGGACGGAAGATGAGGACGAGGGATGAAAGAAAGAGGTGAAAGAAAGGGGTGAAAGAAAGAAGCCGGCGGAGGAACTGCCGATAAAGCAAACTTTCCTGCAAAAATAATTCCTCCCTGCTCTGCATCCTATAGATTCCACAGGAACGATTCCTTCGGAAACTTTTATCCTAACCGTCCGGTTTACTCCCCTCGGCCCCCCCCTCCACCGTGCAATAGTCCTTTCTATGGCGTGCAGACGACCCTTAATTTGCAACTCGCGGTTTTCACCGGAATTTGCATCACGAGGTAACCGAATGCGGAGAAAAATTCTCGTCGTCTGATCAGGAATATATTAAAAGCGTATTAAAACGGTGCAGGGATGAAAATTCCAGCCGCCCGGCGTTTTATAGCGCCATGTCTCGGTTCGTTTAAGACGCGAATCGATATGGAAACGAAGGGGGGCCTTCATTTCGGTAATTAAAACGGAACACCTCTGTTTAATCGTTGGGGATAAAACATTCTTCGTTATTCCGATTTAAATGCTTTCATTCGCGTCGAAGCACGGGGGTTAGAGAAAATGTTATTTCGTCACTTCGTTACGCCGTTCCTCGGCTTACCTATCTCGCCGTGCCCTTACTTCGTTGCTTAGAGATAGTACCCTGCACGTAGTTCGATACGATTTATATTGATTAGGAGAAGAAGGAGTGGAAATCTTCAGGGAACTCTGGAAACAAGATCGAAAAGCCCTTGGCTCGGCCAAATGACGCTATAAATGAATTATCCAGTGCCTAAGAGAAGCTGCGAGATGTACACCATGGCAAACTAACGAACACCGCGGATGCGAGATTCTGGCGAGGTAAAAGGAACAAAGGGATAACAATGTGACGAGAATTCCTCACGATTAATTGCGTTAGTTAAGAGAAACAATGGGTCTATCGTTAAAATTCCGGACTTCGTATAATCAACTTAACTCGATCGTTCGTAAATAAGTATCACTGTCGGGGTGATTTTACATCAGCTTCGTATCACCGATTCATTGTTCGTTAATCAGACAGCGTCGTGAAATTTCCCGAAACGCGTTACGTGCAAAGGCACAACGAAGGGAAATGAGAGTGATTTTACGCGCGCGTGTCCAATTTCCCGGTTTAGGAGTCTAGATGATTCGATGAGATAAGAATCTCCCTTGAATCGTGGTTGAAAAGTGTTTGCCGTCACCCTCGACCGCACCCACCGGCCAAGAGTAATGAAAACGCTATGAATCGCGCGCGGAATTGAAGAGGGATCTTTATTGCCTCTCGGCCCTCTGATCTCTTCGTCAGCAAGCATTCTAATTGCGCGATCCATGTAATCTGATCGTCCGCCTAATTACTGCTAATCTGTGTAACGAAAGCTGAACCAACGAAAATCTAATAAGGCAATCAAAGAGAGAAAAAGAAACTTAGATCCAATTCAGAATGCTGATCTTCGGCATTCAGACTTAACCTCTACTTTGCAAATGTTTGATCTACGAATGAATTTTCCAGTTGCAGTCTCGGAGTTGAAATTACTACGATACTCTCGCAGGATAGACATGTATGTAGGATATTTTTAGATTTTATTAGGGTGCGATAGTCCAAGTGTTCCTGTAGGGACCAAGAGGGCCCGTTAGGGGACTCAGATAGGTCGTAGGAGGTCGGGACCAGGTCACGTGAGGTGGCTTCGCGCAAGACCAGTTTTTCCCTCACCTATCTGTGGGAGGGTGATCCTTCGAAGGGCCTAATTTGGAAGGAGAAGTCTCCTTCACCCTACACTCTGACGTGGAGGAAATTTTGTATTTCGGAGGAGGCGCTCAACACTAGAACTACCGATCTTTAATGAGCACCTAACTGTAACAACGTGCACAGATTATAGTAATTTCAATGATTCGATGAATACGAGTGAATATATCGATTACAGTTCTTCCTTAATACGAGTTGATACCAATTTTATTCTTAAAGCAGGTGTATGTGTTTGGTGATTGCAAAAAGGAAAATTCTGGGACCAGTCATTTTGACTGGGTTGGTAGTTGTAGTGTTAAACGGGCTCATTCTGGAAGATAGAGGCAGTTTTTAGAGTTTGACTTGAAACTTGAAGAGTGAAGCAATCGGTCAAGCATCGAGTCAGTTAGAGTTAGTTCCAGTTAGACTTAGTTTTTAAAATTTCAGCCAAATTACTCTCCAACGTCGTAGAGATTCTACATATTCAAGAATCAACATCGTAGTGACTACATATTCGAGAATAATTGAACCATTCACAAATATTCGCATTCCCGTGCAAAGCCTATTATTGTTTAATATCGTGATCGCAAGCAAATACACGCGGAATCGATAACAATATGTTTTCTGACGCGTGATTACGAACGTTCCATAGATATCGAAATTGAATCCGGATCGGAAATGAGCGTCCACTCTAGTGTTTATCCTGAAATCATAAACGACTGGACCGGAAATGTGTCGCCTATTGCTTATACGAATATGGCGCAGCCCTTTGTCCTTCCTTCCATAAGACCCGTTCAAGCCCTCTCGACTCTGCACGAGGAGTACCGCGATCCGACAACGAAGAAAGTTACGACTCTTACGTCGTTGCACGGTGAAAAGCTGCAGCCGACGTAAAGAGAGCGATGCCTCTTCCCAGGGCGACGCCATTTCTCATGTTCAACAGCGTACATCGTCTCCGTTGCCCTGGCGACAAACGTTTTCGAAATTTACACCCTCCACGATACAACCGGAGCCTTCGTTCCAGCCTTTTATTGACGTTCTACCGGTGAAAGCTATCACGAGGCATTCGTCAGAATTGCAGCGAAATGGAAGTCGATTCTAGGGGTTATTTGTTGAACCTGCGCGAACATTTCGTACTCGCGAGTTAGTCTGGAATATGGAAAGGTAAAGAGAATTGCGTACTTTTGACAACCGTTCTGGGTTATCGGCTGGTTTGGCAGAAATTTGCGCGAATTGTTTCAATGTGGGAGTACACGATATTTTGACACAGTCGGCAATATTAGTGTAGCAGCTTTCGGCATGTAAATGCAAAGAAACATTCGGCGTGTGGAAAAAGGAGTCGAGAGGTTTTATGGATCGCGTTGGTACATAGCTGCTTCTGAGAAAGCCGTCTTTCATTTTAATCCGAATTCAAAGGTTTCAGGACGGCACGTATTGCTAATCTTCGGACTTAGACCGGGCCTCAACAACCCGTACGGGTACCATAAAGCCTCGGGGGATTCGCCAAGGGGACTAAGGGACCGTCGAATTCAAAGGTTTCAGGACGGCACGTATTGCTAATCTTCGGACTTAGACCGGGCCTCAACAATCCGTAGGGGTCCATAAAGCCTCGGGGGATTCGCCAAGGGGACTAAGGGACCACAGGCAACCTTAGCCGCGCCGCGGGTCGCGGTCTCATGAGGAAATCCCTCTACATCATCAATAATTTCCACACTCACTCCCGTGCTTTCCCTCAAAATGCGTCAAGGGCGCAAGGAATAGGGGCGCAATTAGTCACACCTAAAGTACCTGATTGGTTAATCTTAGCCGCGCCGCGGGTCGCGGTCTCATGAGGAAATCCCTCTACATCATCAATAATTTCCACAATCACTCCCGTGCTTTCCCTCAAAACGCGTCAAGGGCGCAAGGAATAGGGGCGCAATTAGTCACACCTAAAATACCTGATTGGTTAACGAACCGAACTCGGTGTTAACCAATCAGGGTGTCATGATCCTTCGAAGGGCCTAATTTGGAAGGAGAAGTCTCCTTCACCCTACACTCTGACGTGGAGGAAATTTTGTATTTCGGAGGAGGCGCTCAACACTAGAACTACCGATCTTTAATGAGCACCTAACTGTAACAACGTGCACAGATTATAGTAATTTCAATGATTCGATGAATACGAGTGAATATATCGATTACAGTTCTTCCTTAATACGAGTTGATACCAATTTTATTCTTAAAGCAGGTGTATGTGTTTGGTGATTGCAAAAAGGAAAATTCTGGGACCAGTCATTTTGACTGGGTTGGTAGTTGTAGTGTTAAACGGGCTCATTCTGGAAGATAGAGGCAGTTTTTAGAGTTTGACTTGAAACTTGAAGAGTGAAGCAATCGGTCAAGCATCGAGTCAGTTAGAGTTAGTTCCAGTTAGACTTAGTTTTTAAAATTTCAGCCAAATTACTCTCCAACGTCGTAGAGATTCTACATATTCAAGAATCAACATCGTAGTGACTACATATTCGAGAATAATTGAACCATTCACAAATATTCGCATTCCCGTGCAAAGCCTATTATTGTTTAATATCGTGATCGCAAGCAAATACACGCGGAATCGATAACAATATGTTTTCTGACGCGTGATTACGAACGTTCCATAGATATCGAAATTGAATCCGGATCGGAAATGAGCGTCCACTCTAGTGTTTATCCTGAAATCATAAACGACTGGACCGGAAATGTGTCGCCTATTGCTTATACGAATATGGCGCAGCCCTTTGTCCTTCCTTCCATAAGACCCGTTCAAGCCCTCTCGACTCTGCACGAGGAGTACCGCGATCCGACAACGAAGAAAGTTACGACTCTTACGTCGTTGCACGGTGAAAAGCTGCAGCCGACGTAAAGAGAGCGATGCCTCTTCCCAGGGCGACGCCATTTCTCATGTTCAACAGCGTACATCGTCTCCGTTGCCCTGGCGACAAACGTTTTCGAAATTTACACCCTCCACGATACAACCGGAGCCTTCGTTCCAGCCTTTTATTGACGTTCTACCGGTGAAAGCTATCACGAGGCATTCGTCAGAATTGCAGCGAAATGGAAGTCGATTCTAGGGGTTATTTGTTGAACCTGCGCGAACATTTCGTACTCGCGAGTTAGTCTGGAATATGGAAAGGTAAAGAGAATTGCGTACTTTTGACAACCGTTCTGGGTTATCGGCTGGTTTGGCAGAAATTTGCGCGAATTGTTTCAATGTGGGAGTACACGATATTTTGACACAGTCGGCAATATTAGTGTAGCAGCTTTCGGCATGTAAATGCAAAGAAACATTCGGCGTGTGGAAAAAGGAGTCGAGAGGTTTTATGGATCGCGTTGGTACATAGCTGCTTCTGAGAAAGCCGTCTTTCATTTTAATCCGAATTCAAAGGTTTCAGGACGGCACGTATTGCTAATCTTCGGACTTAGACCGGGCCTCAACAATCCGTAGGGGTCCATAAAGCCTCGGGGGATTCGCCAAGGGGACTAAGGGACCACAGGCAACCTTAGCCGCGCCGCGGGTCGCGGTCTCATGAGGAAATCCCTCTACATCATCAATAATTTCCACACTCACTCCCGTGCTTTCCCTCAAAATGCGTCAAGGGCGCAAGGAATAGGGGCGCAATTAGTCACACCTAAAGTACCTGATTGGTTAACGAACCGAACTCGGTGTTAACCAATCAGGGTGTCTCCCGCGTTTTTGGGGAGAGCTCGGCTAACCTGAGGAAGATTCGTCTTTCCTGAACGGCTAACTAGTCAGGGTCTTCTCCGCTAATAACCTTATACTGTGCAAATAGAAAAATAAAGTAGAGAAGGTGCTAACCTAACGAGTTTGTGAGTACTACTTTACTACATCCTGCCTTCCCACACTAGAATTACGTATAATGGTAAGACAGGTAAATTGGTCGACGATAGTTTGAGAAACTAGGCGAGAATCTATTCCAGGAATTTACTGTTTGAGTAATAAAGGCGCGTCTACCGGTACTCCAGAAGATAAATGAAATCGTGTCAATATTGGAACATAAGGAAGCAGATTCCCCATTTGAGTTTCCCCGTTCCTTCGCCTACGTACTTGTACGCTTCACGTGGCCGACTCTTCAATCTGCATATCTTTAGACTTCATAACGCGTCTCCCGTTCAAAGTAAGAGAGCGAAGACAGCGACGCCATCGCGATTGTCGCCGACGCCTTCAAGTTCAATATCCGCGAAAAGTTCCCGACTATACGTAAACGACATTCCACTGCTGCATTTTTCAATGCCGCGTGTATGGGACAACGCGTAACATATCGTTGACATCTCGTACGAAATCGGCGAATCTTAATTGACAGACAACGTGCGTTAATTGCGAGGCCTGTATTCCGTGTCACGAGTTTGGATTCGCTCGATAGCTCGGCATCGTCCACAAGGTGAGTGCAATCACATCGCTCTTACCGTCAATATTGACACAGAAACGCAATCGAGCTAACCATTGAATGCCTGAATCCTGTTTGCCGCACAGATCGAAAAAATTTACCGACAATAGCTCGTCGTTTGGCAAAAATTTAACGGACTCGCAAATTTAACGTGTGCTCGTTCGACAATTTTGCACGACGAAATTTTCAACGACGCGAAAATCGTCTCGAAGGTACTGGAGAGCTAACGAGAGCCAATTACGCGAGTGCAGAAATGGTCAGCGGCGAAACGAAATTGGCGAATTTTAATTACGGCGAGCAGCGTGGCAGAAAAGTGCCTATTTTCACGCACACCTCGGGTAAGATCGGTAACAAATGATTCGCAGTGATGAAATAGATAATTATACTGCTTATAACACATTCTACGAGTGGATATTCGTGGAAAATAGAGATTCATGAATGAGCCAATAGGTTCGATGCCATCACGTTGCCCTGTGCCGTCAATATTGGCACAGAAGCGGAATGGAACCACCGGTCGAATTCCCAAATTCTATCCACCTATCCATCGACGTTGAGTACATAGGCGGCCGTATGGTGATAACGGAATTGATAGAACCGTATAATAATAATTACGATCTCGCTGCTTCAGTCCCCGTCCTCCTGTTCCCACTATCAATTCGTCTCTAAATTTTGATTCGCTGTTCGTCATTGTTGACGGTCGGACAACAGGCATTATTGCTAGAATTATAATTCAACGTGACGTTGATCTTCGATTATCGCCAATTACCAATTAATTGGGACGATAACAGAATTACGTAGCTTATTTCGACTCGACTTGCATGCGGTTGTTCCCCAATATCGAGCAGGGTGCCTATTATTTCCCAAAGAGCCGTTTATTACACAAAAGCATTTCGCGTTTTATTGTAAATCCTTGGTAATTTCCAATGACATTCTACATCGTTGTGTTACACCGTTAAAATTACATATCACCGTTGAATTACGTCGAAATTGTTAATATTATAATTACCATAATATTTTCCGACGATAATTATTCGCGAGCTGTCTGTACGTACCACGTATTACACAGAAGCGTGCCTCAAAGAATTCGTTCACGCAAATGTACGATATTCGTAGGTCAGAAATCAACGTAGCTCCTGGGATTGGCGGAGCAGCTAAATTTCGCGAGTTTTTCCCAGCTGCTTTAGCAGGATTAATACACCGCAGCGTGACGTTAGTCAAACAGGACCGTTTAATATCGGCAAACGGTGCCACGGTGGGTTCGGTTTCGGTCTCGTGAATTTTCGGTTGGCCGATTCCTCAGGCGTTCCTATTCTCTGTCAGCCACGAAACGGCTGCTCCTAGGTAGCAGCCAGCCGCGACCTCACGATGCACGCCACATCCATCAAGTCGGATGAAACCACCGTTCTCTCGCGTATAGGTGACGTAAGTTCCGTCTGGAATGGGACTACTCCGTGTGGCGTGCTAGACGGAACACCTTGCCTGGGAATTACGCAAGTCAAGGGAAACCGTGTACACACGGATATAGTCCGAATGCATCCTTGCTCACCGAGAGCCGACAAATGGCACGATACCTGTCGACGTTGTCTAACGAAACGCGTCCATGTTCCCCTAATTTTTATTAACCCTAGTAATCCGTTAATTCTAATAATCCCGATTATCCGATAATCTACGTAACCCGTTATTTCCGCCTTTATCGAATAAAATGGAACACTGTTAAACGAATAAACGAATTCGCATATATTTATAATTCTTTTCCCTTCTAGAAAAGAATTTTTAATTTCGGAAAATTTCTAATCACGAAAGTGTATCGCGAATAAAGAAATTCCAAGTGTACACAGAGGGTTAAATTTAATCTTGATTCAGGGGTATTTATCAGAAGGATTTCGGTCGAGTTGTATTTCCACGAGGTTCCTATAAAGCACACGTAATATTTAACAGATCTTTCGACCCAGCAACGAATGTTCCTACGTCTAAGGTGGAGATCCTGATAGCTTTACTGAGGAGACCAATCGTACGTCCAGGTCAAGGCGCGCATTCCTTATCCCTCTTCCATCCTTTCCCAGTTCCGTTCTTTCCTCTCAATTTCTTATACGCGTCGAAGGTCGATCGGATAGCTGAATTGGGATTGGAAGCCGGGGCCTTCCATTGGTCAGACGACTATACTATCTCATTGAGGTATCTAGACCGTCGACAGGTTCTTCCCGCGATTAGCATTTCGGAATGTCTCCTCCGTGTCACCAATTTCCTTTCTCCTCGTGCAGAACTTTCGGATTTAATCAGAAGCATCGAGAAAGGGGGACAGAGCTAAAAGTTAATTTCGCGACTCGATGCATCGGTTTCGCAGCTTTGCGTGGCACCCACCGGTCCCTAAAATAGCTCGACAAATCTCACCTCGCTCCTCGCATAACGCTTTAATATCCTCGTCTGCGGAACCTCGCGCTGCTCAGCTAATGGACACTCGCTTTTTCGCGCGTTACGACACGTGTAAACGTATCCAAGGAAAATTAACCTAGATGAGGGTGCGCACAGTCAAAGAGGGTGAGAAATAATTTCCGGAAACGCGAGAATTTTTTCCTTTGCGCTTCTTCGTGCTAAAATTCGAAGTAAAACGAACTCGAGTAAAAAGTACGATTCGTCTGCGACGCTATTCACCCGTTTCCGGTGCCGAAAATGTTTCCCGTTATGACTGGGGCGAGATTAGAGTGCGTTGAGGTCGTTGCAACATTAACGCAGCCCAGTCATAAAGTATTCATTCGTCTGAGTAAATTTCAGCCGCGACCAGTCTGCCACGTCCCTCGAAACACCGGCCAAATACCAGCACTAATTAATCACCCTCAGACAAATTGCCGAAACCCAGCATTTTGCTTGTAATACCGGAAGTCTGGGACTGTGGGGCGTGTCTGGTTCTTGTTGGCCCTGCACCGCGTAGTATCTTGTCCGGATCAGCCGGAGAAGGATTTCTCGAGAAGCTGGCTACGCGAAAGAAAATTGTGGAATACCGGTGATGAGAGGTGGCCAAGGGAAAACGAGGCGGAAAGAGAAGGCTGGGGAAAAAGAGAATTTATGAGGGGTAAGATGAAACCGAAAGAAAAATAAATTATTAACGACGCCGTTTCTCGGGACGAAAGTACAGGGACGAGGGTAAAGGACAGGGATGAAATTACGGATTTACAATTCGCGATCAATCTCTGCGTCCCGTGGCAAGTTTACGATATTAAGCTTGGAAGCTGTTCAAACAGAGACATAATGCGAAAAAAGATGAAAAGAGATTACCGCGAAAAGTTGCAGAGGATGAGTTGCTTTCGAGGAGCGGAAGCTGTGAACACGGTGGATTAAGAAGCGTCGAGATTAGAATCCCTTGTTGATGTTATTAACAGCTTCGTTTATCGAACACGATGACTATGTTGTCGCGAACGAAGCTGCGCTTAATCCGATTTATTACAAATTGAATACACACGCTGCGAGGGTGGTTGAAAAAAGCGCGAGAAACCCTGCGAGCCGTTTTCCCGTTCAATTTCGTTGTTTATGCTAGCCGGCAGGGGCAAGATCTCGCGCGTCGAATTTAAGCGGGAAAGATTTCGTTAATTCACGGCGAGATACGATCGCGTTAAGCCGAAAATGGTGCGAGTAAAATGGAATTTGGTAGTCGGCGAGCCGAGGCGATCGTGCACTGAAAATGCCTTCGAAGCTACGCGAGAAGGCGTTCCCCGCGTGGCGTATATATATTTTGCGGGGGGTGTAACGAGATGTCGTAACTCGTGTCGCCTCCACAAACTTCAGACACTATTGTGAGGGCGGGAAATTTAAGGGTGAAGGTTAAACGAATGTGGCCGTTCGCGTTAGACGGCCAAGACGGAGAGCGGCGAGTAAGATATACGCGTGCGAAATAAAAGTGAACTAACTCGGAGTGCATCGTGGCACGAACGAAAGAAAACCGACATGGAACAGGGTTCCAGGGTTGCAGGCTTCGAGCATCCATCTCCAGACAGGCGCGTGATCCATTTCGACATTTTCTCCCACGAAATTGTAAAGCCTTTTGTTCTCGGCCAACAGAGAATATACACGTATTTCTAACGAAATAATTTCAGCCGCGAAAATATGAATTAGCGGAGACGGGGTTTCAGCAGAAACTATTCAGGCGATATCAACGGAGAAACTGTATCATTAAGAGCGTCACAAGGAGCAAAGGAGAGAAGAGGAAGTAAAAACGTAAAAATCAATGTGGCATTGTTCGCCGACGTAATGTGCTGCGAAAAGAAGAAAGGAACTAGCAAAAGAATAGAGGGTAAAAAGGTACGGGAGATGGGGGATGGTGATATACAGAAGCAATGTTACGCGCGATTAACTTCCTCGAAGAGACAACCGTGCTACGAACGACCTCTAGGAAACAATGTCAAGCACGATGAGGGGAAAAATGGCGAGCAACGCCACGGGGAAGTTTTAATGCGGTCAAATTTTCCTAATTTACGACCTCCGAGACGTTTATTTTGCGTTTATTTTTCTCCTTCCATTCAATTTTCGATCCTCGATAACGAGCGGGAAAGAAGAAATTCTCCAAACACCTCGCCGACGAAACGAACGAATTTAGCAAACGTGTCGCGTCCGTGGCATTAATATTTATCGATTTAAAAAATTCTTTCCTATAAAGACTATACAGCTCACAATCAGTCGGGTTTGTCCGACCAGTGTCCGGGTAAAACGAGAATACGCGAGGCATCTGAGCAATGGGGATTCTCGCATGCACGACGGTGATCGATCTCGGTATTTCGTTATATTCGCAGATAAATGTCGGAGATAAATTGTCGTCCCTGTTGCGAAATGAGACGCGTTGTATAATTTGCGACGGCGTTAAGGGAATTTCGAGTATTCCAGTCGGGGATACATAAGTACAAAGGGCCTGACATTATTTTGCCGAAACGGCCCTGTAATGTACCTCTGGGGATATCGTCGCCTATTTGCTTGAAAGGCCACAAATATTGATAACGCGTATCATCCTTGCGGAATGAACGCTACAAAACATGCCCGCTGGAAGAAATATCGCGGATCGTTCGTGTCGCGATGAATATAAAAGGCCGTTAACGTCATCTGAAAAATCGAACGCTCGTAAATTCGTTTCTTCCGCGACGTCTATGGAACTGCCGCACAAAGGGCGAACATTTTTTGGCTAACGTTCACGGGTTACCGCGAGAAATTACTCAAACGATTCACCTGCTCGCAAAGTTTCCCAGGATAAAAAGGAGAAGAATAAGAGAGCCGCTACGAGGCGACTGATAAGCTCCGAGTCAAATGCATTCCACTTTATCATGGCCAGTAGCTAGGGTCGGAGGCATTCAGGACGTTTATCTAGCGAGTACAAGGGCTTACAATGTCACGCGATCCAATTTGACAGTAGAAGTGACAAGATAGAGCATTTACCTGAGATCAAGCGAGGTCATGTAAGTGTATCCATACATGTATCCGACTGACAGTACATCCTATTAACATTCTCGCCATTGGACGAAACGATGTTGGCATACGAGAAATATTGCGGGTGCTCGTATGTGTATGTACGTTATGAATCATGCATATTCGAATAAGAACCGGAAAATCGATGAATGACACGCGATTAATTAACGGAATATTAACAATCGAAAGTTAAGAATAAATGTAGGAATGTTAGGGTTTGAGAACGAATGCGAGGGAACACTTGGACCTACCTAGCTGATGATGGACAATAAAGTGGGTGAAGGTTAAACGAATGTGGCCGTTCGCGTTAGACGGCCAAGACGGAGAGCGGCGAGTAAGATATACGCGTGCGAAATAAAAGTGAACTAACTCGGAGTGCATCGTGGCACGAACGAAAGAAAACCGACATGGAACAGGGTTCCAGGGTTGCAGGCTTCGAGCATCCATCTCCAGACAGGCGCGTGATCCATTTCGACATTTTCTCCCACGAAATTGTAAAGCCTTTTGTTCTCGGCCAACAGAGAATATACACGTATTTCTAACGAAATAATTTCAGCCGCGAAAATATGAATTAGCGGAGACGGGGTTTCAGCAGAAACTATTCAGGCGATATCAACGGAGAAACTGTATCATTAAGAGCGTCACAAGGAGCAAAGGAGAGAAGAGGAAGTAAAAACGTAAAAATCAATGTGGCATTGTTCGCCGACGTAATGTGCTGCGAAAAGAAGAAAGGAACTAGCAAAAGAATAGAGGGTAAAAAGGTACGGGAGATGGGGGATGGTGATATACAGAAGCAATGTTACGCGCGATTAACTTCCTCGAAGAGACAACCGTGCTACGAACGACCTCTAGGAAACAATGTCAAGCACGATGAGGGGAAAAATGGCGAGCAACGCCACGGGGAAGTTTTAATGCGGTCAAATTTTCCTAATTTACGACCTCCGAGACGTTTATTTTGCGTTTATTTTTCTCCTTCCATTCAATTTTCGATCCTCGATAACGAGCGGGAAAGAAGAAATTCTCCAAACACCTCGCCGACGAAACGAACGAATTTAGCAAACGTGTCGCGTCCGTGGCATTAATATTTATCGATTTAAAAAATTCTTTCCTATAAAGACTATACAGCTCACAATCAGTCGGGTTTGTCCGACCAGTGTCCGGGTAAAACGAGAATACGCGAGGCATCTGAGCAATGGGGATTCTCGCATGCACGACGGTGATCGATCTCGGTATTTCGTTATATTCGCAGATAAATGTCGGAGATAAATTGTCGTCCCTGTTGCGAAATGAGACGCGTTGTATAATTTGCGACGGCGTTAAGGGAATTTCGAGTATTCCAGTCGGGGATACATAAGTACAAAGGGCCTGACATTATTTTGCCGAAACGGCCCTGTAATGTACCTCTGGGGATATCGTCGCCTATTTGCTTGAAAGGCCACAAATATTGATAACGCGTATCATCCTTGCGGAATGAACGCTACAAAACATGCCCGCTGGAAGAAATATCGCGGATCGTTCGTGTCGCGATGAATATAAAAGGCCGTTAACGTCATCTGAAAAATCGAACGCTCGTAAATTCGTTTCTTCCGCGACGTCTATGGAACTGCCGCACAAAGGGCGAACATTTTTTGGCTAACGTTCACGGGTTACCGCGAGAAATTACTCAAACGATTCACCTGCTCGCAAAGTTTCCCAGGATAAAAAGGAGAAGAATAAGAGAGCCGCTACGAGGCGACTGATAAGCTCCGAGTCAAATGCATTCCACTTTATCATGGCCAGTAGCTAGGGTCGGAGGCATTCAGGACGTTTATCTAGCGAGTACAAGGGCTTACAATGTCACGCGATCCAATTTGACAGTAGAAGTGACAAGATAGAGCATTTACCTGAGATCAAGCGAGGTCATGTAAGTGTATCCATACATGTATCCGACTGACAGTACATCCTATTAACATTCTCGCCATTGGACGAAACGATGTTGGCATACGAGAAATATTGCGGGTGCTCGTATGTGTATGTACGTTATGAATCATGCATATTCGAATAAGAACCGGAAAATCGATGAATGACACGCGATTAATTAACGGAATATTAACAATCGAAAGTTAAGAATAAATGTAGGAATGTTATGGTTTGAGAACGAATGCGAGGGAACACTTGGACCTACCTAGCTGATGATGGACAATAAACAGCAGGCTAGGGTTCAGGCCGAATGTTTAGAGTGGCCGCGTGCAAGGATTGGACGAACGGGATATTTATGGCAGTATCGAATGCAAGTGAACAGCGAAATGCGTCTGAGTATTTAGGGTACGTGACCCACCGAAGGCGAGGCTGTGAGAAATGAGTGATTGAGAAAGAGAGCATGAGTATGAAAGAAGACAGAGTGTAAGGTTTAACACTAGATTTATGGAACCCGTCAATTTGACGGAAAGGTTGCTCCAATTATACGATGGTAACAAATTGAGTTAACTTATATTAAGAATGTTAACATGATATATAATTGTTTTTAAATTAAACTAATCGTTAAAAAAAAAAGGCACGTGGTTTCCTTTACCTGCCAATTTGACAGGTGTTCTTAGAAATAGGTATACAGATAGCCTCCGTAAACCTAGTGTTAAATAAGAGTGCAAGGACGTGAAAGAGTCAATGTGTGTTTTAGAGTCAGTCACAGAGTTTTCTGAGAGATAGCGAGTGAGAGTTAGCCGAGAGTTATTAGCGTTTAGAATATAGTTTTAGTTTAGAATAAATCATTTTTATATTTACATCACTGCTTATTCCGTTGCCTACCCAACATTCCTACATATATCGTACTTATTTTAGAGGATAGACCTTAAAGAGGACCTCGACGATGCGAGAGTGTCAATTGCGCGATGACAGATCAGTTATTAGTCTAGTCTTTTAATTTATACCTTACTCCAAAGTCTCTTTTAGCTCGTAATAAATATATATCAGAGTAAACACCTTTCTTTATCCCTACATAAATATTACTATTGTATTTTTAATTTTAAATTCCGAATATTAGTTCCCTGCAAATATAAAAACCGACTACTAGATTCATCCTGGAGCAAGTGAAATTGAACTTTCGATTCGACTTTGAGCTTCCAAGGTTGGAAGTTTCGCAAGCTCCCCACGAGGGTTGAGCTTGCGGCTGGGTTGGTAACATATGACTTTCGGTTCTCACTCGTGTTTCTATTTTCGTCGCATCATCCGATGTGTGCTTACAGTTGCATTTGCCCGATACAAGTGTCAAAGTTGCGTGGATGTTTATTATTTCAAGCTCGCGAGCGATTATATCAGCGAACTATTTTATACACTCCATTTACGTGCCTTTGTTTCATAGAATACCAAGCATCGCCGAAGTTCTTATCAAATGCGAAAAATAGGAAAGTGTAAATGCAAGGCAAAGTTCTTATCGAAACTGAATCAAATTAAATTCAGTGGTAGGTTGCAGGTTAGCTGCGCCGGTGTCACTGTTATTGCCGACATTATCTTACTCGCAGGAAGAGAAACTGGGAACCTCGATAACCTCGCAGAGAGGTGTGATAGGAGGATAATTTTTGTAAAAAAAATAGCAAAGATAAGGAGTAACGATAATCTTTGTAAGAAAAAGAACGCGGTTCAAGGGTGAGAGAAAAATCCACAGACGAAAAGCATACGAGCTTCGCGAATTGAAGTTATTTAACTGTTCGCGTTTTCCACTGATTTCCTCTCGATTAAATGAAAACCGAAGCTACTGAAAACACACGGTAATCAAAATTTTCAGATTCGCGGCATTTATATTGATTTACAGGCGTTAATAACGCCCATGGACCGCGTAATCGCAGGAAAACGCGGTGAAATTTTCATAGAATTTTTTGACAGCAGATTCATCGACCGTCGACGTGGAAAATTGTGGCAGTTCGTTTTGACAGATTGTCCGGGATCAATTAAAGCGTTGGCCACTGTTAAAGAATCGCGGGACCAACAAAGGCGTAGCTTTCGAATATTGTGAAATTGGTCGAGATTGACCCTACCTGTTGCATCGTTTACTCGCGATGCTCACTGTAGCTCGATCCGTGATTCGTTGCGTCTGTGCACTGTCACGTGTCTTTATTTTAAGACTCGAAGATTCAGTAATTCCTTCAAGAAGTACATTATATCCATTCTCGAGAATAAAGTTAACACGAAATGTTCCTATCACTTGCTGGACATTCTACAGCCTCGAAATGATCTTACTAATTAACTAAAGGTAACCACAATCACTCGTGAAGTGTCAATTATGTCACTGTTTTAAAGACAAATTCGAAACGCATGGAACCAGAAATTACAGACACGCTCCTGAATCGACGAATCCCATCGAGAAGAACACGCGATTCTTCGAATTCCTTGAACAGAGTAAACCTTTTTGCGGAAAAAGTACACGGTCTCTCGTTCTCCATTCGGCCCAACAACAAGACGAGGAAAAAAAGGAAACGAGAGGAGAGTAGGGGAAGAGAGATCTCTTGGCGAATTTCGCAAATGAATGCATCGAGTGCATACGATGCATTAAGTCCCAACCGCAACGAATGCATTGTAAAGGAGGGGGTTGAAGGGGCGAGAGTGCTCTCGTTTGGAGTTTCCTCCTTTTATCGGAAACGAACGCGGTATCCAAGGGAAATGGGTTTTAGCCGAGTGCTACTATAAATTCCATTTGTCCGGGAGAAAACGGTAATATATCATGGCTTCAGTACCGTCTTACGGCAACTGCGCGTCTGGTTAACCATATGCGATTATGCAAAAGCTCTAAATCCATGCAAGGATACCGTGCAACTTTTTGTTCTGCAAAGTGCCGGCCAATTATTCAAAGATAGTTACACGCCGGTTTAACGTCTCTATTTCAAAATGTTCCGTTGGAATCCGCGCGAGTAACTGGGGGGGTCGAATTTGGTTGGAACGGCAAGCGCACGTGGACATTAAGCTCCTCGCGATACCGTTCTTTCTCGCAGGATCTCCATTCGAAAGGTGGACGTCACTCGTCCACTCTTTCGAAGGATATAAATCATTTTTCGATTGCTTTCCATTTCTCGAAATGTTTTCTCCCGATAAGAACGTATTCTGCCGTTGACACGTTTGATGTACGGGGCTAAGGAGCTTGCCTGGCTCGATGGAGGAAGAAATTGTTGCAAAGAAAAAATTCCCTTTGGATGGCGTTGCTTCCGGGAATTTATGAAAAAATGAGTAACGGTGACCGAAAGTAGTTTCACAGCGGCGTAGGCGGGAATTGAAAACAGGACATAAATTTCAGCTACGTGCCCGCCCATGGCGTCTCCTGCAAGACGGCAAGGATACGATATTTCACGGATCAGAATGGCCATTCGCGTGATTTACGCCTTCTTAAGTGCACCGCCGCGAATTCGTGAGTATAATTCCTATCTTTTACAACGTCGCTGACCGAGCTCCTGATCTTCTTCTTCCGGTAGCACGACAGAATCGCGGAAAAATTAAGGGGAAGTCCAAGCAGACCTTCGAGACCCTAGAATCTCACGGCAACAATTTAACCGACGAGCGTCCTATGCTTTCAGTCCCGAGTCTCTATTAGAAACACCGACCAAAGAAACTTCATTGTCACCCTACTCCGTGGTGACCTCCGTGTCTCATACGAGTTCCAGTCGAACAAATAGCATAAGCTCTCCGGACAACGTCTATATCCCGGTCCCTCCCTATTTGCATTCCAATCGGGCGGGACAGTGAATGCGTCCAGGGGTTACGTTCGAAATTGATCGGTCGTGCGTGAAAGGACAAAACCACGGGGGAACTTGCACTAGTCACGGCACTGTTTGCCGATGCTCTAAAATCCGCGATGATCGGACAGAGTTGGCCGGTTAAAAAACGACGATGCCTTAATCTCATCCCATCCGGGGTGAGTGGCCGCCGGTTGGCCGGCGAGAGCACTCGATTCTTCCGGTTGGTGGCGTGGCGAGCTAAGAAGAAATAAAGGAACCTTCATCGATTTCGCGCGGTCCCGCGGGAAATCGGCTAGCGTTCGAGTGGCTCGTACGACGCAATCTATGGCAGAGGGGAAACGAGGATGTAGTGGAAGGATTCCGTAACGCGAGTTTCGCGCCACTGCACGAAAGGGTTCGTCGAGTCGAAGGCACAATTTTCCATTATATAGCGAGCCCGCCAGCCTCTTATCATTGCCTCGCGTATTCCACAGCGGCAACGGACAGCTGCCTTCTGCGGAGTAATGGAAAACAAACAAGGGAAATATCGCGGGGTGTACAGCTCGGCCATTACTCCCTGACGTTGTTTCCTCCGACTCCCTTCCGTCGTCTCTCTGCCTCCCTCGTCGCAGCCACCGGTCTCTTCGTCTCTTTTCACCCGCGCCGCGATCGAACGGTTTAAAGTTGGTTTTATGCGCGATGCCGCGGCCATATCGTAAATTTCGGCAAACCGACCGGCAGCGGGGGTTGCGCAGCGTGCGTGCTCGAGTGCATCGTCCTCTCCAGATAGCGGGATTTTTATTATCCATCGCTCTGTTTTTTTTCCCCCATTTTTGGCTTCCACCCCCTGCTTTCTGTTCGACGGGTCGGTAGCCGGGACGCAGATAAACGTCAACGCGCGATCGCTGTCCGTAATATCCGGCGAGCGTTCGCGACGCGACGGCAGAGCGTGATTTGCGAGGCCCGACTCTAATTTTTCAAAGACGTTTCCTTTGCGGAAGAGACGTAGAAGAGGATGAACGACGGGATCGATTACACCTCGATTCGTTCGATATACGGGAACAGGGTACGCGTGCGGGCCGTTGATAATGGCGGATAATAACGCAATCTATCAATCGCGATGGCGTATAGGATGCTGATGGATGTAATTAATTAATTAATTAATCGAAGTGCTCCCAAATAAACGCGCACTAGCCGAGTTTAAACGGCTTCGTTAATTACCAGGAAATGTATTGCCTGACCGCTACAAATTGAGAAAACGTGGGTACAGAGATGCTATTCGAGATAAAGAAGCCGCGCATTGTTGCTGGTTCGCGGAGTATGGAGAAGTCTCGTCGAGGAGAAGTTAAAGAGATCGGGAATGGCGAAGATTCGCGGAACGGATATCCGTATGGACGATAGCGATTGCGTTTGGTACGCAATTCCTGGTCGTAAAGCGGGCAAGTACATCTCGGCAGGACGATAGCGAGTTGTGCAATGGGTTCAGAAATTTCGGTGCTTGTGGAGACCGCGAGAGATCGCGATCGCTAACGCGACAAAGGCAATCACCGTTACGAAACGGTAATGAACAGGCGTTTAATGCCCCATCGAAAGTTGTTAGCTTCCGTCGTGTAGCCGCTGTTCGATAGTGGCGATCCGCGAGGCAAATACGCGAGTATTTTATCGCCGATGCAACTTGTTAACGTTTAACGGGGCCCGAGGACGAAAGTTTTTCATCCGGTCTTTAACGAAACGAAGAAAGTCGAAAGTGTTTATCCACGGCTCGTTTTACGTTATTCGCGTGACCGAGCCGTTTTAACGGTGATTAATTAAGCGTGCATCTCCTAACTGGTTCCGCGACCATTACAGAAAGAACCGCGTTAATATTATGAAACGGTTTTTAATGCAGCTAACTGTCACACCAGCCACGCGAATTGCGTTTGTTAATTACACGCGGGACGCTAATTATGTGAAAGGTGTTTTGACGTGGCAGAAATCCGGCTACGGACCCAATTTAGAGCTTAATCTACCTCGTCCGACCCAACTGTCAATTACGACGCGTTGCAATAAAGCGACGGTCGTAGTCGCGATTGGCTTTTCTATCGGACGCAATATCTTTCGCGCGTTTCGCCGATAATCGTCTTTTTACTTCGACTTTCCCCTGAAATATCGAATTACCCCCGCGAGAAACGGTTACCTTTAAAACCGGTTAAGTTTAAACGCTTTATCGCTACCCCTTGTCGATATTTCGTGGAAGGAACACGGGACGAACGAAATTGCAGAGTTTTAATAACGGGACAGGAATTTCATCGGGATCCGAGGACAAATAAATACGTACGCGACCTACTCGGTGGCTAATTACTTATGGATACTTGCACGTGCCCGCTTCAAATAGGATGTCAAAGAGACCGACGTCTGGTCGAAACCCTGTTCACCCTCGAGCACGTAGAATGCGCCGGAACCACGGACAATTCAATCAAACCTTGTATAACATGACAATATCTACTTGACCGTGCCATCGTACGTTATAGCTTCCAGTAGCCATAGTACACGCTCCACTCGAATATTCGCGATTGCGTGTTTGTCGATGACGAAAAACTGTACTCGATATCTTCCTCTCGAAAAGACAATATCGTTAATATCACTTAGCGCCATCGATCTTCCTCTCCCGCCTTTCTTACTCCCCCGCGAAGAACATTATTCATTAACGATGACGAAGAACATTCACGATGTCGACGAAATTCTAAACTGCAACCCTCTTCCGCGATGCTCGATCAAAGTATTTTTCGTTAAACGTTATGTATCAGCGACCATTAAAATTTACGTGCTGCCACGTCCGCGCGATTACAGGCTCGGTTCGTACGTACACGCGTCGCGTAATCGGGCACAAACACGCGGAACAGCCGAGGTCCTGACGCAGAGAGGGAAAGGACGAAAGGATGTACTAACACGAACCGCACGCGCACGGTATATACGCTGACGAACGCTGGTAGCGAAATTTTTCATAATGTAGGTTATGTGCCATCCCGTCTGTACAAACGACGAAAAGCATTTTATTCCCGGGAGAAGGCTAAATCCCTTGTACGCACAGGTGAGAACCATCGAGACTCGTTCGCTCGTTTATTCGCCGCTTGTGCATGCGTCTCCTCGGAACAAGAATTTCAGCAACGGCGGCCCTCGTATTCGCGCGCGGCTAGATCCCCGACCCGTGAAATAAGCAGACCGAGCAAATTTCCCAACCCTTTCACGACCGTCCGCTTTGTCGTTACGACCGCCTCGAAATCGAATTAACACGGCGAAGGGAAGAAATCCGTGGATAAGGAGACGTAAGGAAACGGTCGGGCATAATGGCCTCTTCGTCGACGTTGCGCCATGTCACTCCACCCTTTTGGGATATTTGTCTCGATGGTGCGTCGATGTGACGAGGGAGAACGGAAAGAGAATATTATCAGCGCGTAAAACGGTAAACGCCGGGTACAAAGGAATTTAATTTCGTTGATCTTTCAGGGGAGGACAAGTTTGACAGGTATCCCCAATGGATATACGCGAAGAATAACGCGACGATAATAAAGGAATTAATAACGACGGACGAAAGGAGCGAAAGAATCAATTGGAAGTAATTAAATGGCAGCGATTCATAAATGGCGAAACGACATGAACGTGGGAGCCGACCGAAATGGAGTGGATCCAGAGACGGGGCAGTGGCCGGGCGAGACGTGGCCGGCATAGCGATGCGGCGAACGCGGACGAGCCGCGCGATTTGCAATCGTTGCACGGCGCATCGTCGAGCCGAGCCGCGCCGAGCCGCGCCGAGCCGTGTCACGTCGTCGATCGGCCACGACGACACGCCGCACGACGGGGAACCGTGGGACGGAAGCAATTAGCAATTAAAATCGGGGGCTCGGCGATTGATCGGTCTAGCATGATACCAGCCTGTCCCACGGGCCAATCGACTCTTGGATTATAATTACGGGCGCTAATTGCGTACCACCTGCCCTCCCTCCCCGTTCGTTCCTTCCTCTCCTCTTCTACCGGTGAGCAGCGCGTGATTAGTACTCGGCAGGGCGGGTTAAAATGTTCCGAGAATTTCATTTCCGGCTTCGGCATTTTCGTTATGCTATTCGGTAATTAATTGGTGTGCATAGAGAGGGCACAGAGGTAGAGAAAGGGCAAGGTAGAAGGACGCGGCAGTGATTCGACGAGTACCGACGCATCGTTGGCTCCGACGAGACACGGAACACCGATCGACGAAGATCGAACGTTGGTATGCGTGTTTCCATGGCGATTTAATTAAACGATTCGCGGCAAAGTGGTTTCTTTAACGTGTCCGTGGACGTCGTTCGAACTAAGAGACTCGATAGCCTGGCTGGGATAAAAGCGGATCCAGCTTTCGAGCCCGTCCGGTGCGTATCGACGCTGCCGGTGCACGATGGACAACCGGCAAATGAAAAGAGCCCGGGCTTCATGGAATTCTAATAAACGTTCGACCGCGATGGCCAACTGGGAAACGAGATTCCGTGAAACGGGCGAATTCGTGCCGCGGCCGTGGACGCGTAACGAATACACGGCCCTCTATCTACCCCGTTCGCCTCTACCTTTTCCACTCTCTCACGAGCTATCTCGGGCCAATATCCCGCGCAAAAATGATAAAGCTCGCGCCGCCCATGAAATATCGGGACACGAAAATATATTTGTAACCGTACTCACGTCGTTTTGAGCGAAGGTCGGCGTAATTGGCCCATCGCTGGCTTCCCATTTGTCGGCGATGCGGATCGTCTCGGCCGTTTTCTGCTGCACCGATTTCGACTCGTCGAGCAGCGTCAGCTCGTAAAACTCCTGGATATCTGCAACAGCCCGGAAAAAGGATAGTCGAGTTAATACCTTCGAGATCATTCTCTTTGACGACTGCTGTAACGTCGTTTCGCTTTAGACTACCAATCGATCGCTTCTCTTAACGAATTTCGTGCTAAACGCGATCTTAAGTAGTACAGGTAAACCATTTCGGTGCATTTTTACGTCCATCTACCGCGTGGTGAATTTTACACATATTTTATGGCTTCGAGAGATATTCCGAAGAAAGTGACCTCATAAGACATTAGTACAGGATTGTATATTGCTTGATAATGAAATTTGTGATAAATCAAAGAATTCCAAATACCGACGAGTTGAATATTTCCGATCTTCCTCCATTTCGCGCTATCTAAACTCGCGCGCAACTCAACCCCTAGAACGTAGTGGCATAATTTGCGACACGGTACCGAGAGCTTCTCCCCGTGACCCAAGTAAATCTTACTTGAGGCTGCACATCGTTCGAGGACGACACCGAAAATATAATACCGGCGTCAACGAGTCTAACAAGGCTGCTTTGTGGCCGGTGCGCGATCGTATTTCCTTAGTACAATGTTTGGCCACTACAGTCTCATGGGTAGGATGTCGATAGACGGATGCCGATCGAATGACGATAATTTCGTGGGTTAATTTATCGTGGCGAACGTATTACGCACGCAGGATAGTGGAAAGTCGATTGGTCAGCCTGGAGTAGAAAATGGCGCTCGAGTAATGGTAGAAGAGCGATTAGAGAAACACGAGGACTGGATTTAATTCGCTTCGGAATAAACGTTTGGCGATAAATATTAATTTCAAGTAAAATGAAACGATGATCCATTTCGAATGTCTCGGCGGTAATAACGAGCAGGTAACAAACTGCAATTTAGTTTCGTTACCCATCGTCGTCGGCATCGTTGGATTAAAATTATTCCACGGATGGCGTGTTTATTTAGGTCGTATTAGCCGTGCATCGTCAGTGGTTAAACTTAATTATGGTTAGTTCGTTATTATATCTGGTAATATTGGTATATAACGTAATGACATAACTCCGGGATTAACTCCGGAAATTACTCACGAGAGGCCAACTAACAAGTGACACTCCTGAGGGCGATACTTCAAGGCAGGTGCTTGCCGAGTGTCGATTTATTAATCCTTCGAGCACGCTTCGAATCCATTCGAAAGATCTCGAGTAACATTAGCGTTGGTAACTTTAACCGTTATCTCGTACTTTCGCGGAAAAAAGCACTTCCGATACCTTCTATTTAACGTTTCGCTGATCTCGCGATCAGAGACACCGACGTGGGGCGAAAATTTATCGAAATAATTCAACAAAATTAAAAAAAAGAAAGAAGAAAATGCTTAAAAAAAAAAGGGGGAAATGGGTTGAAATAGCTGCAAGGCGGTTTTCCAGGATTTCCTTAACCGTCGAGAAAACTTAAACTAAACTTGCGGTCACACGTAGCCGCGCGTTAAACGTCAAAGAGACCGCTCGTTATTCGTCGTGAAAAATTCTACGACTTTAATTAACGTCCCGACTTTTTGTCGCTGCGAACAGCAGCCGCCCTCGAAATGCTGCCGGTCCTCTAATTTTTCGTTTTAATTCACATTTAATGGCATCTTCTCCGCGCTCTCCAATCCCCGCCGGTGGAAGTATGTCGTTGGCACTATTTATGCAACCAACAGGAATCTTTCTCCTCGCCCTCTCGGGAGTACGGCTCGCAGCCGGCTACAAAGTTGAGTACTCGAGAAAGCACGTTTCGAAGTCGTTCTCGAGAGCTTTTTTCAACAGGGGAAAGCGTAAGATGTCATTGGTAGTGATCTCGGGCGAATAGCGGCTCGCCCACCTACCCGCGTTTTTCATATTTCCTCTGTATCATCGAACAAACCATCGTCGTTCCTGGCTAAAGGATTTATACGAAGAATATTCCTCCTCTTTCCACGGAAGAACACCGTGCTCGCGTTTCGCGGAAGACAACTATGGATACGATTCCCGGTTCGCGTTCCATCTCGCTGTTCGCGTCGCGACCAATCGAATCGAGCGAAACGTAATCCGCCAACGAGTTCCGTTTAAGAGAAAATCACTATTCCCGAGATTTACGCGAGCATATTCTTTTTTCTTCGATTTCATTTCTCCTCTTTTGTTCTTTCCTTTTTTCATTCGGCCTATTCATCTAGTTTCAAAGGCCTCGTCGGATGCGAGAGCGGAAAATATATTTTCCGTTTCCGTGTGCACGGCGAATACACGTGTGCAGGCATACTGCTCGATTTCTCAAAGGCCGATGTAAACTACGATTTCATTTCGACTGCGTTAGTGTTATTGCGTTATACATTTTCCAATAGCTTCCTGATTCCATCAGCATACAAACATGCATCAATCCGATCTGCCGCGTCGTTTTTTCCATTCATGGCGCGCCTTCGAATGCGGGTCATGAAACATCTAAGTATTACCGGGACATTCCTCATGCGGAACGCAAGAAATATCGAAAACTTATTTCAATCTCTCGTGCTCGTTTCCCTTTCAAACGGGTTCCGCGGTCAGGTATTTGGGACGGTATGTAAAACGCGCGTAGGATCCTTCTCTGAGCCAGTGCGCCGCGCGTTGGAACAGCCGCCATGTCGGGACTTATGCGCCACTCCGCCGGTTCGCTAGCACAATTTTGCGGGGAAAAAAGTTGCAGGGAAATTCGTACGCGGTTTGTAACGTAACAACGAGATGGTTGGGGCAACGGGAACGTCGCTGATAAAAATTTCGATGCTCCCGACGTAACGCGAGACCCGGAGTTTTCGCAACTCCATGGAAAATACGTCGGATTCGCGGAACTCGAAGCGAGATGCTAATATCATTCGCGAATATTATATTTTTATATTCTCAAAGAGATTAATGTCTGACTCATTTTTTATTAATTCTTTTATGGAAATTCGACGACGAAATTCCACTATGATTGAAATGCATATTACAACGCTGGCTTTAACGAGGTTTCGGTATGGATACGTTGATAAAGAATAGCGAAAAATATCGCGCAGAATTTTCTCCATATAAATATAATATATTTCAATAGTACTATGAAATTCGGCCGAAAAGCCGATATTAACGTGAAATATTTATTTCAGCTCGTTCTACGTATTGCTCGCCTGCTATCGATCTCGACGTGACGAGATTATGAAAATCGTTCCAGAGCTGAACACGTTTCGAGTTTCGAGACCTAGGAATAACCAAAAATATTCTAGTATCGCAGGTTTTCCATCCCATGTAGACGTAGCTTTGGCTTAGAAAGTCACCGAGAGTTCGAAGACCAGGTCGGTAAAATCCCTGGCGATGCGTCAGGCCCTTAGCATGACCATATTTGGTCATGTTGGGGGAGGCTTTTGGAAAACGTGTACATGCAGGGGAAGACATAAAAAGAAGGTTAAGGGCGATAGGGGTACAGTTCTTTGGGGACAGTTCGTTGTACGCGGTTCTTGGTAGACAATTTTAGTTGTAAGATGTCAGTTATTGCAGTCTGAGATGAATTGAATTATTAAGTTGAACGTTATCTTGAGTTGAGAATCGATACAGATTCATGTAAAGAGACAATTCGTGTGTTTAACCCTTTGAACGGTGAATTATGCGACGTTAAGCATGTGCTATGGACCGCCCACATTTTACGACGCAGCGCATGCTGCGCTGACTGAAATTTATTTTATTTTTATTTTATAAAACTATGCAGCGTTCATAACCCAGATTGAATGGTTGTTTAAGAACCCACGTTTATAGCCCAGATTGAATGGTTGTGTGAGAATCCATATATGTGTTCATAGCGCTCAAAGGATTAATCATCATTCACGCGCTATTAATTTATTAATAAATAAATATACATGAACCATCCCTTCCATTCGTGTCTCTACAATATGAAATAAGAATGCAGAAAATGGAAGCTAGAACGAAATGCTCGATTTGCAATTCCTTTGTATCCGTATTTATATTCCACCCCTTCACCGCGTTCTCTAATTTATCGGAACAATAATTAATATTTTACTTCCGTTTATTCATAAATAAAATAACATAGGTCATATGGCACTATTCAGATATTACGTGAACCCTCGAAACAGAATGCAACGCATGGCTCTTGATTCCCGATGATTTAATTTACGACCTCGCTACATTCCATATAACATTCTATATAGCGTACAATACGCGTCCGGTACTATTGATATTTTCTTGTCAGCCGGTGTTCCCGCGAGTTCACAATTCAATTACAGAATCGATCGGCCAGGGAGCATTAAATCCGTATTTGGACAGTTCCTCCATAAATCAACAGGTCAACGTAATCTTTTTACGCTATCGGTGTCTCATTGACGTCGAAATTACCGAACAACGAGGCAGAATGGAAGAGGAGGAGGAGGACGAGGAACAGGGTGCACCCTGCAGGGAAAAAGCGCAGAGCGGGAGAGGAAAAAGGGAGAACGACGGGGGAAAAAAGAAGGGACGCGTGAGATTCGACAATTTTCTCGACGCGAGCATACTTTCCCGGTGAATTTTCCTCTCGACGATTTGTTCCACGCGCCTTCTCTTTTTCGCGGCAGCGGCTGCCAACCGCAAAGCAAACGCGACGAGGACGTGGAAAAAAGCAGTGGCAGTTACAGTGGCAGCTTATGCGTGCGTGCGAAAATATCGTTGTTCGAGGATTTTCGCTAATTTTAACGCGTCCCTGTTCCTTTCGTTATTTTAACACCCTCCGTCCCCCGGCCCCCGTGGTCACCGCCCGCTCGAGAGCGACGTATTTATTGCTCCAACGTGTATTCAACGGCGAATTTCGCGTGCTGGGTCGTTCGGTTCACCGGAGTCTGCTCGTAATTCGTGAAACAATCGCGATCTAATGTCAGAGCCGTGTTTCTCGCGGCACCCGGAGTCGCCTACGTTCCGACGCTTGAAATTTTCCATACCGGTGTATGTTTTCATTTTCGGACGATGTCGTGTTTATTCCATGCGAATATAGCGCGGATTTATAAAAATGTCAACGAAGCGACTTTACGCCGCCATTATTCGCATCCAAACTCCCTGCGAGACGTTCCCTGCTGTTACTCGTGTTCTTTTCCCCCCGCATTTATTATCAGTTAGGCAAATCGCGCATCGGTATTCCTCCTCGAGATTGCCCTGGCGAGAGGAGAAGCTGGATACCGTCGGGTACCATATTTTATACCCTATGCACTTTGTTGCGTCGCGAATGGTATAGAGAGTCGGGTTCAAACCTTCGGACGCTGCGTGGAAGACGAGTGTGCCACAGTAATCCAGGCTTTCTGATAAATTCGCGGATATATCGTATTTGCACTGCACATTTTAAATTGGAGATGGAAATCTACGTTCTAGGGAGCGTTACGTTGACGATTCCTCCCAAACTAGCTAATCCTGCGACATCTTCGATCCTTTGAATACGTGGCTATTAATTAGAGCGATTTGCGTCGGATTTCTCGGAAGTAGATGGATTTGTTGCAAGTAGACGATGGCTAAGCTGTGTATACCATTGTTGTCCCTAAAGCACAAACCAAACAGGATAATCCTTCAGTCCCTTCAGCAATACAATGTCACTATCATTGTTAGGGGATTATAATGAAAAAGTCGTCGAGTGCAAAGGGTTAATGTCATTCGTACGATTTTCAATAAATATTGAAATAGAATTGGCATTGGATTATCCTCCCTTTCTTCCGTAATACGCAGCATTTTGAATTTTTTAAATATCATTCTTAGCTTGGTTTTTACGAGCTTTTTCCCAAACCTTGGTAAATTCGTCAAATTCATCCGGTTATGCATAGGCACCCGTTTTTCGCTCGGCATTGAAGAGTTAATACGCAAATCAACCGATGCGAAGAAATAGTAACCAGTGGAAACAGTGGAAAGGCTGTATAGATATATATTAAACAGGCAAACGATTAGCACTGGCCTGTCTGTTTAGAGCCAGACAGGTCAAAAGACGTCTCCAGAAAACAGCAGAGGGATCGCTCCCTCCCCCCATCGCTAGGATGTGGAGTCTATTTTAGGATTTAATTTTTACTACACAACCCTAAACGGTGTTCATTCCCTACA